>NC_132886.1:7079879-7347379 GCF_030463535.1 Salminus brasiliensis
TAAAGAAGCATGTTCATAATGGGCATGTATGAATCTTAAGAACCTTTTAAAGGCACTTGGTAATGGTTTTTAATGGTTCTTTACCAATTTAAAGATTCTACAGATTCACACATGTTAAAAGGATGAGATTCTTAAGGAACTTTTGGACGTTCTTCAATATGAAAACCGTGGAGGAACCTCTTAAGGTGCCTTAAGGAATCTTCAAGAAATGTTCTTCTTCTAAAAACCTTTTCTTGAAGGTTCCTCAAAGCCCCTTAGGATGTTCATCCATAGTTTCACCCAATTGGAGACCCCCCAAAAGCTTTATCATTGTATGGCGTTGCTCAAAGGTGTTTCGCAGCACCTTTATATTCAGACTGAAGACAGAAGACACTAAACTTGGACTGGAGGAACTGTTTACACTGAAGTGGAATACACACAATAGTGACAATATGCTATTTTTATCTATTTTTAATTTTTTTTGTACATACTCGAACGAGAAAATTTATTTTAACCCCAAAAATACACTATTATGGGTTCTTCTAAGCACCACTCTGCACCTCTATTAGCTTGAACTCCTCTTTAAAAAAGGTCAGGAACAGGGTCAGGGATAATAATCAAGAGTTTACCATTTACTACTCCAATTCCATTGGATAGGACATTGCTGTGAGGATTTGATTGGTTGCATTCAGAGTATTAGCGAGGCAAGGATGTTGGATGATCACCTTCCCACCTCGTCATCCCCAATTTATCCCCAACAATTGAATAGAGCACCACCATCCATCATTCCAGAGAACACAGTCCTTCCACTGCTCCACAGCTCTATGCTGGGGGGCTTTATACCCCTCTATAGCCCACGCCTGACATTTGGCAGCATGGTGCCAACAGATTGATCATGTTGATCTGCTCCAGAGAGTCCTATTCTATTGGCAGTGTGTGTGTGTGTGTGTGTGTGTGTGTTTGCACATCCATGTCAGCAATGGGTGCAACTTAAATTAGCTGAACACATTCATTAGAAGGGGTGTCCACAAACATTTGGACACATTGTATATGGAACCGAATTCTACATATAGTCTTCAAAGTCCTTAAATTTCATCACAGGTAACTTCTACCACCTTTTATCTTTTTTAAGAAGTGCATCCTGATACCAAAGTAGGTGTAGCCAGACAAAATCCACAGGCTGAAGAACCAGAGATGACCACAGCAATCAAGGAGATGCAACATGGAGAGGAGCCGAATTGCCAATGATCCTCTAAAACTTTTACAAGCGATAAAATGAGAGTCGTCTGAAGTGCGGTCAAATGCCCGAATCATTTCACACAGGCTTTTCACGCTAACTCATTAGATCACAGGTAATGTCACAGTAATAAGGGATCATGCGAGGAAACGTGTCTCTTTTCGCGTGAAAGCTGCCAGGCCGTGAGCAGCCATTTCAAGGGTTTTCTTTCTCCCAACTCCCCACGGGGCCAATTAGTGGCATCTCAAGGAGACGTTCCTCCAGAGCTGAACACCAAAGAGCGCCTCCTTCATTAGAGCCACAATCAGGGACTTCAGCACAACAAAGCGGTACAGTAGCTCCAGCACCGAAGACCCTGAAGGGAGTCAACGGGGGGTGGTGGAGGTTGGGGGCGGGGGGGACATGTCCTTCTCTAAAAATCAACACACAATAAAAAACACCAACCGTCAGGAACAATAAACCAACATGGCGTGCATCTAACAGACGTCTTCAGGGACCAGGGCATACAGTATAATACAGGGAATCTGATGTCAGCAAATGTGCATTCCTCACTCAAGTGCGGCATTGTAAGTAAAGCCCAACCTGAATGGATTTCTCTCGGTTGTGGGGGGGGGGTGGTACCTGATGGTGCCTAAAGGCTGACACCATTGGCGTATTTTAATTAGGAAAGAGCTTTAGGGATGAGATCTTGCAGCAACTGTAAAGTCAGCTTTTCTGACTAGAGGAGGGAAAATTAGCTGTTTGTGTTCTGCCTGATATTCTAGGAATGTCCCGATCAAGTGTTTTCACCCCCCTCCCCCAATCCGATCCGATCCGGTCTGATCCGATCCGAGTCTCTCAACGCCGAGTTCACGATATTTGTGTTAATCCACAGTAAACAGTAAACCCCAGGACAATTCACTGTATTTTAATATCAGTTTCTGAGTTTCTGTAATCAGACTCAATTCTAATCTGATCTACTTCATTTGAAGCAACTTTCTAAACCTCTTAAGTGTAAACCTCTATAGTGTTTAATATCTTACAGTCCAGTCTGACTGACCCAGCTGACCATTACGACCAGTATTTGTGCATTTTCTTTATCTTCTCCGGGTGAATAGTCACTCAGCCCGACCTGCTGGAAGATTGCCCGCTGAGGTCTCCTCTACCTGCGTCAGACCAGCTGCCACCTACCAACAGGCCCCGCTCCCAACACCACCCATGCCAGACCACTCTCTCTGTTCTGTCCCAGGGAAGCAAACGGGTGTTAGCTGGGTGCTAGGCTAAAAGCTAACTTATCCAGACCCTACTACAGCCTCTTCAGTTAGCTAACTGCACACCATGCCGACTGGACCCAGAGAGGACAGGAAGGATGCCTGGTATGAATCAGGTATGACTAATTATAGTCTTGTTGTAGCAGTGTTAAGGCAAGGCTAGGCTAGGCTACACAGCTGCGGTCAAATTTAATACAGACACAAGATTGTGATATTTTAGGTTTATGTGGTGCTAATGATGCTAACTGGTGTACATAAGCTTTTATTTCTATTATTAGCTAATTAGCCTCATGACTGCAGTTGAGATGAGTGTAATTTATGTGGAAATGAGCTTTTTCACCAAACTTTAACATTGATGTTTGAGCAGTGGCTCTTCTGTGCAGCACCGAGCCCACAGTGACTAAGCAGGATAAGTGAGGAGGTTCAGTGGAGGACAGGGATGTGCAGTTTCTGCTGATAGACAAGTCTGTCTCCCAAATGAGCCGGTCCACCACCTGCTCCCTCAACTGGACGCACCGCTCCCATCATCAATAACACTAACCACAGAGTGACCTCTCGCCCAGGAGGCCCAGAATAACTGATCACAGCACATTTAGGCACAACTTGCACCGTGTGACTTTTCCAACTGTGTTCATTATCCTCAGAAACAATTAGAAGTCTGCATTATGATAAACACAGGGGGTAAAACTGGGGGTCTATAATTCATTATTTCTGTCATTATTACGACCTCAGCAGACGTGTAGCTTCTGGGTGTCATCGTCTCGTTCGTTGTCATTGTGCTGGGTGTTGTACGGGTGCGAATAGTTTGTCATTGTCATCTTGCACTTGTTTGTTGCATGAGGCGGCACCTCCTCCTGAATCACAGCCAGACATGATGACAGCTGTAGGTGTGGGCCTGCCAAGCTCAGAAGAACAGAAGTGTCATTTTCAAACATTGTTTAGATGTTTTAACCTGCCATTTGTAGCAATTTCAGTGCTTACTTTTCTTTTCTGAATGTTCCTCTGACGGGTTCGAGTCCAAGATAAGATCAAAAATTGATTAGAATTCAAATTCCAGATGTTACTTTTCTATATTGTTTAAAAGGTCTTACACAATTACATAATTAGATCATTACATAATTAGTGATACATGTCTTTCATTGGACAGCAGGAACAACAAAGGAACCCAAAGGAACCCAAGACGAACACAAAATAAAAGTACCTACAAAAGACGTACAACACTATGCTTGGAGGAAGTAAAACACTGGGCACCACAACCTTATCCCAACTGTGAAGCATGGTGGAGGGGGCATCATTGTGCGGGGCTGGCTTGCTGCTCCGAGGCCTGGACAACAATGAAGTCTAAGGTGTATTTTACAAGAGAATGTAAGGGCAGCAGTCCATGACCTCTAGCTGAAGAGATGTTGGGTAATGCGACAAGACAATGACCCAAAGCACATACAAAGGTATATCAACTAAAGGAGATTTGTGTTATGGAATGGTCAAGATCCATTTTCGTTTATAAGATGTACAAGTCCATTATTAGCTGCAATGTTATCTATAAAAAAAACTACATTGATTATTACGATGGCATAATTGGATCCTTACTTTTACTTTAAAGAGTATAAGTGTGTTTCTATATACCACCCTGTAATTCCAAATAATTAGCTAATTATGAAACTTGTCTTTTATCAGCTTAATAGCTTCAAACTCTTGCAATTACACTTTAAACTTCTGGATAATAATTGGCTATCTAGTGCTCTAGTGCTACCACAACACTACCTGATTACATAGAACTTAGGGTCAAGGTGGGTCCAGGGCCTACCTGGAATCATTGGGTGTAAAGCAGGAATACCTCCTGGACAAGGAGCCAGTCCACCGCAGGGTACCACACACACACACCCATTCACTTACACACTCACACCAAGGAGCAATATAGCATGGCCTGGAGGACACTCACACAGACACATGGGTTCAATCTCCTCACAGACTCTCCAGTCACTGTCTGTGAGGAGATTGAACCCACAACCCCAAGCCCCCAGAGCTGTGCCACAAATACACACTACCTACGGCACCACCATGCCGCCTGTTCCCAAGATTGTGCACTCATCATTTTCCCCAGAATGGTACATTTAAGCCGAGCTTCATTTAAGAAACCTCATTTTCCAAGGTTATAGTAGTCAGGTGATGGAAAATGGAGCCTGTGGAGAATCCTGGCTCAGCGTTGACCTCCGCTATGGAACGCTACGTGACGGCTTACTGTATATCTGCAAGGTCCTTGCTGTCTATTCTCGCATTGCTTTTGGATCGGCTCCATATTATGTGCAGGAGTGTCCATTGACTGTGGCTGTGTAACACCAACCTCTCCTCTATCCTCTATTACCTCCTTATATTGCCTGGAACCAGGGAGCAATGAAAGCAATCTCGGCCTTCAGAGCCCGCGGGGCACAGATTTAACAACACAATACGTTGTATTGCTGCCCTACAAGAACATTCCGGGCTCCTCGCCACAATACCTGCGAGCAATTCCCCAGAAATGCCGGAGCGTACAGGACTGAGAAGGGCCTCCATTTCTGAGTGAGATTATCCCCTGGGTTCAGAGCGCTAGTAAACACGCAGAGCTTGCGTCAGCCGGCTGGCCACGCACAGGAAATGCACAGACGCTTTTTGAGGAATCCTATGTGACTCGGTATATCACACACACACACAAACACACACACACACACACACACACACACACAAAGACAGACCTTGGAGTACAGTAATGTCACACAAACTCTTTCCATTGGTGCACGTTGCCAGAGTCAATCCTGTTAAATCCCAGAGGGAGATTGCATTGGATCCATGTGCAGTACAGGACCATGTATGCAGTTAAAGCTAAACTATCCAGAACCATACTAGATATACCATCCTACACATCCTACACTGCACAGGTTTACACAAAATGTGCTATTTTTGAACATGTCTGTGTGTCTAGTAGAGTGTGTTCATTTCAGCACAATTAGTGTGATAAAGTTGTGTGTATAAATAACACCTTCCGTAATAGATACACATTCATTTGGGCTAAATGCACTGCAGCAAGCTCCAAAACAAGGTCAATATCCAGTCAAATCTATTCGTATAGCGGGGTTTAGCATGTTTTGATGTTTGGAAGATGAGTCCATTAGCTATAAGGTTAGCTATAAAAAACGTAAATGACTATTACTATGGTTTTATTGGGTGAATGTGTTTCTGATTCCAAATAATTATATTATGGAATTAATAATAATTAATAAATGAATATTATGATATGTTTTGAATAGGTACATTCTGTAGTTTGTATTTCAGCGTAATTTATTTACACGAATCTACTGGATGATTGGCTACCTTGCGAAACAAAATCACCTGGTTATGAATTGCTCCCAAGATCCATCCATCCATCCATAAAGTCAGTGTGTTCAAATAACACATGGTGTCATAGAAAGACATTCATTTGGCCTAAATGTACTGCAACAAGCTCCAAAACTAAATCAACATCCAATCAAATTGACCTGTAAAGCACTTTTTACAACTATTTGGATCCTTATCTTTACTTTAAGAGAGTGTGCATGTGTTTCTAATTCCAAATTATTCAATTATTAGCCAATTATGATATGTTATGAATAGCTACAAACTGTGTAGTTTGTATTTCAGCATAATTTATTTACACTAAACTTCTGGATGATTGGCTACCTTGTACCACAACACCAAGAACTTAAATAAGAGTAGCAGAAATTGATCCTTTCATCCATCCATAAAGTCAGTGGATTAGTGTAAATAAACTACACTGAAAAACAAACTACACTGCATGTAGATATTTATAAAATATCATAATTGGCTAATTATTTGGAATTAGAAACACATTTACACTCTTTGAAAATAATGATAAGGACCCCCAAAACATAGTAATAGTCACTGGAGTTTTTTTTAAGATAACTTAAGTTTACTATTTAATGGTCAGTGTGTTCAGATGACACATTCTGTAATAGAAACAGATTCATTTGGACTACACTTGGACAGCAACTCAAAATCCAGCCAAATGTATCTGTATTGTCCTTTTTACAACTATTTGCTATTTGGAAGATAAACCCATTAACTAAGTTATCTAAAAAAAAACTCCACTATGACTATTACTATGTTTTGGGGGGTCCTTATCATTATTTTAAAAGAGTGTGAATGTGTTTCTAATTCCAAATAATTAGCCAATTATGATAATTATGATATAAATAGCTACATGCAGTGTAGTTTGTATTTCAGCATAGTTTATTTACACTAATCTACTGGATAATTGGCTACCTTGTACCACAAAATCATCTGGTTACATAATAGATCATAGATAATAGATAATATCAATAGATAACAGATTTGGCCTAAATGCACTGCAGCAAGCTCCAGAACTAAATCAAAATATTTTTAGTTTTGGGCAGTGACGCAATTAATGTGGGCGGTGCTTTGCCGTCTGGGATCCATCGGGGCGCTTTGGCGTTCACACCACAGGAATAATGTGGTCATATGCATCATTGATCACCTTCAAATGTGGTTTGAGTGATGGATTACAATGTGTCCTCGAGAGGCACTGTACCCCGTTCACACCTGTACTTATGATAGGACCATCCAGGAGGCATGTTAATGCCAGATGTTAATGGAGCCTTAGTAAGGTAAGAACCTTGTCATGTCATGTCCATTTGCATCTGTGTCAGCAATGGGTGCAACAGCACCCAACAAGTAGCTGAATGCATTCATTATAACAGGGTGTCCATAATTATTTGGACATATACTGTAGGTGGTTTACATTTTTAGGGTTTTTTTGCAGCACAGCAGAACCCCAAAAAAATTTACTGCCTAGACCTGCAGAGTTGGTCTCGGCCCACTTGGGGCACAGTGGGTTCAGACAAACGCAGAGGTCTGTTTAACAGGAGTGACTTTTACGGGGTTAATGGAGCGCCGGTCAGCCATACTGCCTTTGTTTAATTGGCTACAGCATGTACCTCATCCAGAAGCTGGGAGTTTATTAATGTGGCCACCTTGCAGCTTTCACATACATGGTGACATGGTGGTATTTCCTCCCTCCCTCTCCATCTTTCTCTCTCTCTCTCTCTCTCTCTCTCTCTCTCTCTCTCTCAGTCTCCATCTGTTTTTCTCTCTCTCTCACTCTCTCTCACTCCACCCCTCCTCCACAATCTCCCCGATCTCCACCGACCTCAAAAACAAACATTATTCTAAAAATGCGAGCTTGATAAAGCAGCGTTTCCTTTGTGGCCATCGTCCGTTTGGGCGCGAGGTGTTTTGATGGATGACGCCAGCTGCTGTGGGCCAGATGTGTTACGGACTCGAGTGAGGGAGCGGCGAATGCCTTACTTTCAGAGGACTGAAACCATTAATTCATCTCCTTCAAAGCCTTTGCTTCTTATAAGGGTATAAAGAGCCCGTATATCTGTGTAGGTTGGGCACGGCCTCGTTCAGTCTTGTGTAGTCCGTAGGCTGGGCATGACTTTTTGCCAGTGTGTGTGTGTGTGTGTGTGTGTGTGTGTGTGTGTGTATGCTGTGCCAGGGTTCCCGTAAGGTCCGTGCGAGGTGGATGGATTCCACATCAAATTGGAACAAGATGTTACGGCCCCCGCACTGCTTTGAAAGGCTTCCATGCCGTACCTCTGCGCTCTTCCATAAAAGGAGAAGCTGTTTACCTTAACCTGCCCGGGTCTGCGCTCCAGATGTTCCAGCTCTGCCTTTTCATCTCCTCCCCACCTCCTACATTAAGCCCGGGACACATTTACATGTCTCTTTAAGCCAGTGAACTGTGAGCAGTACAAGCTGAAGATCTAGATCTCAGACTCTTCAAGTAAAAGCAAGGAACCCGACTGCACGGTCTGGTTCCAGGACCACAGGAAAGCATTCCCTGTGTGATGGCTGAAGATCTGATCTCCTGGTGTCGGTGTACTGGGTCAAAAAAACAACTAAAAAACAGCTGATCCCAGTTTAGAAGCCCAGACAAAACACATCATGTCAAGGATGGACAGAACAGCCATTGCTGGAGTTGTTCATTTGTTCCCGCTTTGAAAGTTCTTACCGGGATTCTAAAGAACTGTCTGAGATGTCTACATGTATGAATATGGTTGATTCTTCAATTGAGGGCTTGTAATGTCTTTATTTTTAAGAAATAAAATTAACTAATTAATACATTTATGTTTTTGTCATGGCGTGTACGGCCTGACACAAAGGGAATGAACACTCGCAGAGATGGATCAATGCACGACTGTTTAATGAAACAACTAAACACAGTAACAGAACAAGGAGTGAACATGTGAGCAGCAAAGGGTGGCAAAACGAGAAACACAAACAAACGTGACAACACAACAGTTTGGCCCTCGTTATTGCGCCCTCCCCGGGGTGAACACCGCCAAGGGGAACAACAACAACAAAGGGAACAACGTTCCTTAAGTACTCCCAGTCCCAGGTGAACATGCGAACAAACAATGAGCATTACATCAACACAACTCAATCAAACAGAAATGAACAGGAAGTCCTTATTTGGGACTGTGGGTGGTGGCTCGGGATCACCCCGAGGAGGCAATGATAATGAGGGCCTAACAGTTTTAATTTAAAAAATGTCATGATGGCCAAGATTTAGCCTAAATAGCATCACATTTTAAAATATTTATTATTTTTTTATTCAGAACTAACTCTGTCTCTTTACCTTCTCCGAGTAAATGTCTGCACAATCATCCGTCCCGACCTGTTAGAAGACTGACCGCTGAGGTCCCCTTTACCTGCGTCAGACCAGCTGCCACCCACCAGTCCGACCACCAGACTCCCCCACCACCCGTGTCAGATATATAATGTCTATACAGATATATATGTAGGACGGTGAGTCAACATTTATGAATGTTTATGTGCTGAAATGTGATCTTTGACCTTCAGGGAGTAAAGAATATATGTTTTAGACACTAGAGGGCAGTAATGAACACACACTTATGCTTATTAGTGGAGAACATGTGAGCTCTGACTCCAGTAAAGAACATTAGACAGCTTTCATATGGGAAAAATTCAGAGAACACATAGTTAATGTCTGAAGTTCAGATGCATTTTTGCTGTATATTCACAAGTGCTGAGCCATGCCTATTAAAGCAAGGGCTTCAGTTGGTCCGTATATTTCATAACTTGATCAAAAAATGAGAAAAAAATTCTCTATGATAATGCAAACCTCCGCTAGCCTCCCTGTGGGATCTCCACTAGTGTGTTAAGCTGACATTGGTGCACGTTATCATATTTTTGGCTGTTGTAAATTAAACACAGACTTTTGGAGCTTGTAAAAACAGTCCCTATGTTTAGAGCTTGTAACAGATGGTAATGTATGTTTGACCTTGTGTGTAACAGTTTAACCAGCCTGGCGTAGAGCTGCCATCTCTCTTGTTTATAGAGTTGATAGAAACCTGGTTACACTACAGCTCAACATTCTCACAGTCAGTGACTTACGTGTCTAGAACATCCAGAAGGCCTGAAAGACTTTTTTTTTTCTCCTGAAATTGGTCTCCGCCACTGTATTTTCTAAATATGCTGGTGGCTAATCTAACATCCAATGGGAAAGCTTGCTTGGCTGTATCTGCTTAGATACCACAAGGAAATAAATCTGATTGCACAAAGAAATGTATATAACACTTTGGGTTCCATACAACAGAAAATAATGAAATACACTAATGGGACAAAAGTATTGGGACACCTGTTCGTTCATTGTTTCTTCCGAAATAAGTGGTATTAAAAACGTTTAAAAGAGTTTATCAAGCTTTTGTTGGAGTAACTAGTCTCTTCTGTCCAGGGAACAAGGTTTTCTACTAGAATTTGGAGGAGCATTGCTGTGAGGATTTGATTGCATTCAGCAACAAGAGCGTTAGTTAGGTCTTCTCCAACTCAGATCTGTATCGGTTGATACTCAGCATGAAGAGACTTGGATCGGATTGGATCAGGGGGCAAATTAACCTGTTCAGGACATCCCTATTTGGAACAGTCTTTACATTCACCTTCAGTACCAAGATCTGGTCAAACTAATGACCAGGAGAATTACACTGTGCTTTGCTGCTGAGTGTACGAGTACCAGGCTATTGAGCAAGTCTTTATTTGAATTGGATTGTAATCTGGCCCCGGGAATGCGCTTCATCAGCTCCGAGCTCCTCTTGACTTTGAGAAAGCTGTCTTCATGTACTAAGCCATACTTACATCAGCAAATAAGCAATGCCTCCCACGGAACTTGGCGTGAAAGTGGTTACTCTGGGGATTAGAAAGTATGCAGGGTGCTCCTCGACAAGCTGCCTGAGAGCTTGATGCTTCTCGGGCTTGCGTTCCTCCTACTCAGTGACTGGTACCATCAAACACATTGATCTATGACACTACACAGACAGCCTTCCAGAACCTCTACAACACAGAGGCTTGTGTCGAAAGGCCCTTTAATGGTTTCGCTGTAAATCAGAGCAGGTCTGCTTTATGTGCATTGACTGCTGGTTTAACACGTATCAGTGACAGTATCAGCAGCCATTTTCCTCCTGCAGGAACGAGAAATACAGACGTTATTATGCACGTTCTGGTGCACCAGGTTGATGCTATGATGCAAGCTTTGGCCACACCGTAAAACCAGGCCTTTACTAGGCCTCTAAATTGGACTGAATGATAAGGGATCCCAGTGGTCAGAGAGCTTAGTTATGACTCAAGCCATCACAGGTTGGATCCAGCTGATGGCTGGATGTTCCAGCTGATGGCCGTTATGCCCTTGAGCAAAGGCACTTAGCCCCAAGTTGTTCCGGGGGGGCTGTCAAACGAATCAACTAAATGTAAATGCAGATCACTTTAGAATGACATGAAGGTAGTAAGACATAATGCATTGTGAAGGGCAACATCCAGCCATATTGGGGCTGGAATAATCAGAGCACAGTGGAGCTCAGGTGTTTGCATGGTTCAGAATAGCTGGGCTCCAAACATCACCTGGGTAGGTTAGAGTCTAGTGGATATTTAGAAGGTTTGATCAAACGTTGCTCAGTGCTCAGTGTTTATTGCCGATTTAAGCCAGAAGAGCTGGAAAATGCTCTCCAACGCATCGATGGGCCCGTTTCCCAGAGACACATTAAGCCAAGTCGAGAACTGCAATGGATTTTCAATTCAGACTCCCAGCAGACATCGTAATTTGGTTCTAGAGTAGGTTTAATCTGCCCTGCAAATCAAACACACCGATAATGAACCAGTTTTTACATGCCTCGAGTGATTATTTGCAGAAACTACCTTAACAACACCATCCCTAAAGAATTGCGTTCCTGGATCATAGTTTACTTTATGCTTTGTTGAGATATGAAAAGCCTCTGGTGGAAAGGTCTAAAGGTTATTTGCTTTGGGCTCTGTGTTTCGGAGAAAAGCTTGGATTCAAGTTTGCGCCACATACTGGTGAAATTGTTGCTAGCCTATGAGTCAACGTCTGAAGTCACTGCTGGCGTAGCATAGCGGGTAACAACGCCACACTCTCATTGAGGTAGATTAGGGTCGAATTCCCTGGCGGGGGAAAAAATACACCACGCTACACCATAAGAGACATTGGGCAAGACTCCTAATGCTGCATTTATCTACCTATGTATCATAATTTATATCGTTATGGTCACACAAAAACCTTGAATCTCCAAAAATGACAGTGGCTTTCCAGGAGACGACAAAGACCTTCTTAACTTTCAATGGAAGTTGATGTGAAATTCCAATGATTCCAAGTCATTTTGGAGCATTTTTATTGGTCCAATCATCAGGAAATTTGGACAGAGTGTAGGGAACGACTGCCAGATTCACATCAAGTGAAAATGCTAAATTTGGAGAGTCAAGGTTTTTGCATGACAGCAACAATAGATTAGTCGTTCAGGACAGGAGTGCTCCTCCCTGCCCAGCTCAGAATCGGCTCACTCTTTAAAAGGCCTTGAGGAGTGTTTCCTGCCATGTTTTCACACCTATAACTGCTTTACCTGGAGCGCTTCCCCTTGGTTTGGTTTGTTTTCACACAGGGGAAAATCCGAGTTCACCAAAATGTGTTCTCTCTGCTGATTGGTCAGATCCGTCTGGGGCGGAACAAGAGAGTAAATTCAGGAAGAAGGCCCTGTGGTCTGGACTAGTGCTGAAGATTTCTGTGCAGTTAAACATGGAGTAGCGTCAGAGCTGGCATCTGTTCAGAGCTGTAGTAATGCTAATTATCTGGGCAGTGTGGCAGGCTAACACATGGCTATGGGAGCCGTTTAGTGCACCTGATAGTTGGGTGGGAATGAGGTCAGATAACGTTCTCACCACAAACGAACCCATTCAGAGTTCGTTTGGGACCGGACCGAGACCACCACTTCTCGAAAGTTTCTTGGTGTGACTGTTTTGGTCCGTGAACAAGTGTGATTACTGTATTTACCTCTACCACCAAGGCTGAAAGCTAACCACTGTCTGATTTTACCAGATTAAAAAGAAAACACTGGTGTTGCTAAGCTCTGAGCCTTGTATATCTAGTTGTTTTACATCCAGCCTTATTTCCCCTATAACTCAAATGCCATATCTGAAATTTATTACAAACTTCTTCATTGCAAATTGTATTATCAGCACATCAATTGAGTAAACAGGACCGTTCTTGAAATTTCAAGATGAATTTCTGATTTTTTTTCAGATGGGTCCCCCCTTTTGCTTCAAGGACATCTTACACTGACCGGGTGTACATGGGGTCATGGTGGAAGTACCCGTTACACCAGAATGAGGTTTACAGGTGTTCCTATTAAGTGCTGGATAAGTCTCACATCAGTTGAATTTTATCTTTACTGGTGGCAGATTGGAATAAGGTAATGAGCTCTCTCTCAGCTTGTTACAGATTCACATGTACAGTGTGTCCTTTAGGGATGGCTCAAAGCCCAAATTCCCCTTCCTGACTGTAGGGAAAGCATACAATCAAGAAATGCCAATTCTTGCATACTGCTGCTTTCATGCTATAGTTGTGTTTATTGAATACATAGAACTTTTATTTGACTGGATTTTGTTTACAATCCGACCCAGTGTGACCAGAAACAGACAAATCTTGAATATTTCTTTGAGCTTGAACTTTTATTTGACTTAATTTATTGAAAATCCAGGTGTTTAAGGTGGCCTTAAATCTGTAGACCCCACTGAATATGAATATTATTAAAGGAAATGAGAGAACTCCTCTGATGTGACAGTGCAGGCATTAAGAAGCTGATAAGAGCAGCGTTTTTTCCAGGGTCAACTTCTTTCAATGCAATTCTGAAATGAATGGCCTGGTGCAAAAACCTAGTCGAAGTGTATTGGTCACATACACAGTCATACAAGGGTCTTACAAAGGGCTCTGTAAGTGATACCACAGAAGAACCACTTTTGTAAAGGTAATTCATGTGTAATAAACCTTTTTGTAAAAAAGGTAATGTAAAAGTTCTTCACACACAATTTCTTACACATAAAATCTTTCTTTATGAAAACAAAAACACATTTTTGCACTTTTGGAAAGAAGTGCAACTGGGCCAGAGTCTGAGAGCTTAACCAGCCATGATCTCTCGGGGTGGGTAGACGGTCCTGATGTTGGCCAGCACAGGTGTCTGTTAGCTGGTGGAGTGGAACTGGGGGCCCCATGCTTTTGGCCTGTCGTCAGATTTTTACTGGTTATAACACTTGCCCTCTGTAATTCGGTAAATTTCCATCAGTATGTTATTCAGTCTAAGCCAATTCTGATAGATAAGACTGAAGGCAGTTTAAAAAGGACATATTTACCTTCTTGCCTGGAAGTGAAGCCATGTTCATTCACCATCCATGAAACTCCCTGTCCATCAACTTCGTCTTTAAGACACAATTCTGAGGAGAACTTCCTGTAGACTGGGATTTCTGCCACTGCTGGTAGACCCGTATGACCGTACGCTTCCATACTCCATACAGCTACTTCCTTCACACTACGGCCTTTGGCCACGCCCAAATACAATCACTCCTTTTAGCCAATCATTAACTGTATCTGCTCTAAACTTAGGTTTAAGGTAAACTTAGACTAAAACTATTCCCAGTGGTGATTTGCCACAGTCCAAACCAGGCTTAATTAATACCCAGGAAACTGGCCCATTAACTGGCTCCTTTAGGTCTATTAACTAAACATGTCAGTATTGTGAAGCTGCAGTAGATTCAATGTTGTGCTTGTTCTATAAGCTAATACAAGATATTCAGTAATTCTGAATATTCATGCTGAATATTAATGAATATTAATGTCCTGCATATATTTTGCTATAAAATGAGCTCAGTGGAAATTTCTCATGTTCACATGAAAGCAATCAATTCGACCCTTAATTTCTAAGGTTGCACACGCGAGCTGCCTTCCTGCTTTGAAGATACTGGCTTTACTCTCAAATGTAGCTGAGTCAGATGTGTTAGCCTGAAGGCCATCTGGCGGTTCCGCTCACTCTGAGCCGAACCTCAACCAGCCGGAGGAACTGCAGAGCATCTTGCAGCTCAACCCTGCAGACAGGCCATGTCAAAACTGACGCAGAGAACATGTTCAGAGCAAGAAAAGAGGAAGTGTAAGGTCAGCAAAAAAGGCCCTGCTATTTACAGCTAGCAATCTGTCTTTCTCTGGAGGAATCTGAGGTATGACTATTGCTGTTCTTAAATAAAGCTCAACCTTATTTGAGACAGATTGATGCAACACAAGCTCAAATATTTCTGAGCGTTTATCCCATTAAGGCTGAAAGTAGTCTAATTTTCACTAGTCTCCATTAATAACTGACTTAAAGCAGCAATATGTAGCGATTTACCTTAAAATAGCAGCTCCGGAATCATGTGGATGCTCCACTGACTGTAACAGGGAGAATGGTGTCACTATCGTTGCTACTCTAGGTTTGGCACGCTGCTACTGCACTGTGGACGTTTGGTCAAGCGGGCAGGACAACACTTGACTTGAGTCATATTAATGTAAAATCCTGTAGTCTTACACTACCGCCTCAGTCCACATGCTTCTTTACCCTCAGATGCATGTGTACAGTGTGTCCTTTAGGGATAGCTCAAAGCCCAAATTCCCCTTTCTGACTGTAGGGGGAGCGCACAATCAAGAAATACCAATTCTCGCATACTGCTGCTTTAATGCTATAGTTGTGTATATTGAATACATAGAGAACATCAATTTTGCTCCATCTTATATAACTTTACTCTGAATATTCCCATTTAAACAGGCTGGATGTACCAGTATATACACACACTAAACACTTTATTAAGAACTCTATACCAATACTGGCAAGGGCGTCCACAAGAAACCTCCCTTTAAGATTCTGGCCCATGTTTGCCGAATTTCCCAGGAGACTTTAATGCTGTGAATCTCACGTTCTACTACATCCCAAAGGTGTTCTATTGGAAACACTGTCATGGTCAGACTTGTGCGTTATATTATGGACACCGTTTGCACATGGTCACATGGCGCTTGAGTATCAGGATTATATCTGCATAAGGCAAGGCCACAATGGCATGCCAGCGTAGGGTCTCTGAGTGGCTACCGCTACGACCTGGGGGTCATGAGGTTGAATCCCGACCCATGCCGCTCTGCCATCATCGACTGGAGTCTAAGAGAACACAATTGTCCGTGCTTTCTCCGGGTGGGTAGGTGGCACTCTCTCACCTCATTACTTTTGAAGTGATGTTGGCTGGCACAGGCATCTGTTAACAGGTGAGGCTGCACAACTGGAAAAGAGGCGGTGCTTGGCTTTGCATTTATGGGAAGAGGCATGTGTTAAGTCCATACCCTGCTGGTGTTGGGAGTATTGCTAGTGCTAGGGGGAGTTTTAAATGGGTGGGTTAACTGGCAGTGCCAAACTGGGAGAAAAAGGGAAAAACTGTGACTAAGAAACTTAGAAAAATAAATAAAAAAAGAAATGCAGATGTAAACTCACCCAGATTCAAATCTGATCACTCAAACAAATTCAGGAGGTGGTCTGAGACACATTTGAGTTGCGTTATAGCAGTGTAAACTCATCCAAGAGACGTTCAACAACTGATGACCCTTCCAGTACAACCGAATCCCCTCCTCATGCGATACATTTCTGGGGGTGTAATCAGTTTCTGTAAGGAAAACAATCATGGAGGACGACGGCATGAAAAATGGCCAATTCTGAGACAGCTTAACGTACAAATTTGCATATTCCGTCCCACACAGCAATCAAATTCCAGTCCGACAAACTGAATGTGGCTAAAATTTTATCCGGATACATTCCAAATACTAGTAAAGTGACCGGGTGTATGTGGGGTCATGGTGGAAGTACCCGTTACAGGATGGGTAAGCTGTGGTCATTAAGGGATGCACATTGTCAGCAGCAGTACTCAACAGTTTATGGATTTCTAGCAGTGAAAAGCTTTCCCACACCATTACACCACCTCACACCACCAGAATGAGGAGGTGTACAGGTGTTCCTAATAAGTGCTGGATAAGTCCCACTTCAGTTGTATTTTATCTTTACTGGTGGCAGATTGGAATGAGGTAACGAGCTCAGAGACAAATGGATCTTGAATGGATCACTGGCTAGGCTTGATTTAGCCTGCTCAACACCTTTGAGCAGTTGACCTCTTGTGTGTAATTCTTTAAAAAAGCTGCACAAAACTTTTCTGTACATATTGTTCTCTCATTAAAATGTTTACAGTTGAAAATCCAAAGGCAGCTAATTAGTTTACAGCGGGCTCCGTTCCAATAAGTAAGACTGGGCTCTACTCCAATTCTACAGCTTCAGCTCAGAGAAAACTGATAAACTCACAATAAATTATAATAAAAAATGAATTCATATTTATCCCTCAATTTCCATTGGTTTAATGCATTTTCCCCTTAAGATTGCCTTCCATTCCCACCATGAACACAAAATCTCTTTTGTCAGAAAGATCTATAATCTAATCATGCTTCCTAAGTACGCTAAAGCTCATTTATGCCCCCCAAGACATCTGTATAAAATGCAATCCAATAGTGGGCAGTTCAGAATAGGTCAAGGCTAGCCAGCTCAAGGTGGTCAAGCTGGAGTTTGATGGTTAGGTGGTCTACAAGCATGATCAACCAGTATGATTAAGGCCGTGTCACAAGAGCTTACCAGCATATGTGGTCTAGATGACTAGCTTTTCAACCACCCTGACCATCAAACATCAGCTTAGACCCTCTAAAACCAGCTCCCAGCAAAAGCTGGTCTTTCAGCAGGGTAATGTGAGGTGTTACAGGGCCTCATCTTGTTCAAACCCACAGAAAGCAGCCCCCCCAGCCGCAGTAACCTTTACATGAGTGTAGAACAAGAAGCTGTGAACTCTGCTGACGGTTTGAGTGACCCCTCTGATCGCGTGTTAGTGGCTGTGCTGTGTCCGGCCGGCTCTGATGCTCTGAAGAACCACAGCTGCCAGCTCACCTACGGCACACAATTAGCAGCCAGCATCTGCTGAGCTTTCCATGCCACCCTACACACACCACAGAGACAGCCTGTCAACACCAAATTCAAACACACACACACACACACACACACACGCAAAACAACACAGATACAGCCTGTCAACGCTGCACGTTTGTGCAGGGAAGTCTTGTGTACTTGGGTGCTCTGTACTGCTGAGCCTCGCCTGTCTAAAGTGTTTAATGTGGGGCAGAGAGGAGCTATAACACTCCGTATGTATGGCTGTGGAGGCGTCTGCATGTGTGATTTAGCCAGAAAAGTTAAAGGGTAGATACACAATGCAGGGGCAGGGGAAATAACCTTTACCGTGTTGTGGATTTCTGGAGTCCCTTAGGGTTCTATTTTACGGCCTATTAAATTGATGTGAAGTCTCTTCAAATTACTGACATAGCAAGTTTAGGGTGGTGGTAACTTCAGGCTCCTGCAGATGGCGTTGCACAAGGAGGTGGGACAGTTCTAGTAAGTGTCTTGTTGGATGTGTGGAAAATGGGCTGCAAAGCAGAGCAGATACAGTTAATGATTGGCTAAAATGAGTGATTGTATTTGGGTGTGAAGGAAGTAGCTGAATCTGCAGGAGTATGGAAGCACATGGTCATACGGGTCTACCAGCAGTGGCAGAAATCCCAGCCTACAGGAAGTTCTCCTCAGAATTGTGCCTTAAAGACGAAATTGATGGACAGGGAGTTTCACGGCTTGTGAATGAACATGGTTTCACCTTCAGGCAAGAATTGCTTCTAGAAGTCAGAGCAGGTCCTTCACCACCAATTTCTGAAAGAACCCTCCACTGGAAACTGCAGACCATCAACATTTGGAGCAGAGTGGCATGCTTTGCTCACTTCTGCTCAAGAATGAGGAGAATTTCCAGTAGACTGGGATTTCTGTCACTGCTGGTAGACCTGTATGACCGTACACCTGTAAAAGCAGCAAGGGAGGTCTCTAAATCTCTAGATGTTACAATGGAAGTGTGATAAAAGTTCTCCATGATTCTCAGATCTTTCTGAGATGCCTTTCTAGCCTTCTCCAAATTCTTAAAAATAAAGGTGCTTCAAATGGTTTATCGAGTGATGCCACTGAAGCACCACTTTTGGTTCCATAAAGAACCAAAGGTAATAGAGGAGTGTGAGTGTGAAGAACCTTTAAACTGATACAGAGTCCTTGCATCATAATCTACGATAACCAATTAAAGGTTCTTATGGTTCTTAAGGTTCTTAAAGGTTCATGACCCTTCCAACCCTGCTCATGTCACGTCAGGAAAGACAGGCTTAAGGAAAACCTTGCAGTGGCTGGATACTATACAGTGGCACTGAACAACCGGCAATCTGCAAGAGCGAACAGCATGTGTGCTGAACTACTGCTGAAACGTCATTGTTGAAGTTTTTAAAGATCTGGATCAATGTGTGTGTGTTTTCATCTTCAGGCCTCTGGTAATAGACTGCTCTGAGAGTAGCACATGCTTACCGCACATCTGCGGCTGCAGATACACACCAACAGGCCTCCCTGTGCACTGGATGACATGAGGAGCGGGACTGGTGTGCTTAACCATGTGAGGAAAACATGGCTGTGAATCCTGATTATGATGTAAAAATGGCATTTAGCACACAGTCTGATTCTATCATCCCGTAGCTGTACATAATTCCCTACAGTGAGTCAACTGCAGTCGTATAAATTACCACAGGGGGATACAGTTCATAGAGAAATTACAACAGGGGTATAGAGATTATACAGAAATTACCACAGGGGAATAGAGTTTATAGAGAAATTACTACATGGCTATAGAGTTTATAGAGAAATTACTACAGGGGTATAGAGTTTATAGAGAAATTACCACAGGGGTATAGAGTTTATAGAGAAATTACTACAGGGGGATAGAGTTTATAGAAAAAATGACCACAGGGAAATAGAGTTTATAGAGAAATTACTACATGGCTATAGAGTTTATAGAGAAATTACAACAGGGGAATAGAATTTATAGAGAAATTACCACTAGGGAATAGAGTTTATAGAGAAATTACCACAGGGGTATAGAGTTTATAGAGAAATTACCACAGGGGTATAGAGTTTATAGAGAAGTTACTACAGGGGGATAGAGTTTATTGAGAAATTACCACAGGGGTATAGAGTTTATAGAGAAGTTACTACAGGGGAATAGAATTTATAGAGAAATTACCACTAGGGAATAGAGTTTATAGAGAAATTACTACATGGCTATAGAGTTTATAGAGAAATTACAACAGGGGAATAGAATTTATAGAGAAATTACCACTAGGGAATAGAGTTTATAGAGAAATTACCACAGGGGTATAGAGTTTATAGAGAAATTACAACAGGGGAATAGAATTTATAGAGAAATTACCACTAGGGAATAGAGTTTATAGAGAAATTACCACAGGGGTATAGAGTTTATAGAGAAATTACCACAGGGGTATAGAGTTTATAGAGAAATTACCACAGAGGAATAGAGTTTATAGAGAAATTACCACAGGGGTATAGAGTTTATAGAGAAGTTACTACAGGGGGATATAGTTTATTGAGAAATTACCTCAGGGGAATAGAGTTTATTGAGAAATTACTACAGGGGGATAGAATTTATAGAGAAATTACCACAGGGGGATAGAGTTTTTAGAGAAATTACCACAGGGGTATAGAGTTTATAGAGAAATTACCACAGGGGGATAGAGTTTATAACCCTAATAAAAACCCTTCTTCCCTGGACAGTAGAGACAGTTATGGCAAAAATTGATTAATTGATAAATTGAAAAATACCCTTGATTTCAAAAGAAAGAATGAATGAGCAAGTGTCCCAATACTTTTGTCCATATAGTGTATATGAGTGGACAAAATAATCTTGTTCCTGGTGTTTCTGGTGTCAGTGTTGGTTTTTGCTTCTAAATGATCCTCCAGACTTGATGTAGGTAGGCCATAGATGAATGTGCAGCACTCATAATTCAGTTTCCATCATCTACATTATGAAAGCTGAGCAGCAAGAGAAGATCTACCCTGTTTGCCAATTTCCCCCAAGCTCTAGATCACTAGGCTGGAATTTAATGGGACAAAACTGAATTTTAAAGTGTGGAAATTGCACCTCTGGTCTACTTGCTCTTTTCCATTTCGATTAAAATGCTGCTGACCTAGACAGCTGCCTGCGAAGACCCAGTGAGTTCTGAAGGCCACAGAGTGAATATCGCCTTCTGGAAGGAGGACAGATGGCCTCTAAGGGGAGCCTCCGCCAGTTGCAGCTTTCCTGAGCTCGTCAGGTCCTCAGGGTGGTCACCCTTCTAAGCTCTAAGCTCCCTCTGTAGCCAGAGAGATGCCACAATCGCTGAGATTAAAGGATCGATACGTCAAATTCTCCCACAGTGGACATGAGAGGTGCCCTGGTTCCCTGGTGTACCCTCCTGTAGGTCTTTTCTTTGCCATTGCCACCTAAACAGACGATACAGTGTGCTCCATTAATCAAGTCAAGGAGGTAGTAAAGTTATTAGTGCAAAATGCTTCCCATATTATCTGTGGTAAATGGTGAGAGAGAGAGAGAGAGAGAGAGAGAGTCTGAGAGAGAGACAGAGAGAGAGAGATAGAGAGAGAGAGAGAGAGAGAGAGAGAGAGTGTGTGCATGGAACAGAAACCATCAGTTCAGTCTCTGGAGTTGAGAAGTCTGATGGCTCGGGGGAAGAAGCTATTGCAGAGTCTGGTCGTGTTGGACCGGATGCTGCGGTACCTTCTTCCTGATGGCAGGAGGGAGAACAGTCTGTGTGAGGGGTGGGTGGAGTCATCCACAATGCTGGTTGCTTTGCGGATGCAGCGGGCAGTGTAAATGTCCATGACGGAGGGGAGAGAGACTCCTATGATCCTCTCAGCTGTCCTCACAATAGCTATTATCAGTGTCTGAGCTGCTTGCCCAATTGAATTTGGTATTGTTGCATGCCATTAGCACCGCAGGCCGTGCCTCATGTTGGCTTGTAGGCTGATTTAGGCTAAACCTCTGCTGCCGTTGTTCATTCTATGCTCTTGTTTTTCTGGTGTATTCGTTTTCCCTCTGTTTACCCTTCATATCTGCAGACAGTTAACAGTGGTAGGCTATTTGTGCGCTGGCCTGTTATCACTAGAAACAATTAGAAGAGAACAGAAGTTAACCTTCACTGCATCTGTTCATGCAGTTCAGCCGGGCATTTTAGTGGAATTACTGTACGTATGCGGTAATGGCCTGCTTTTCATGCCTTTAATGTGTGTTATCCTTTACAGGCCTATTAAATTCAGCACTTAGGCTGTTACTATACATGACGGTTAACCCGCAAAGCAAAACAGTGGCGCGTGACCAAACCCACGGAAATTAAGTCCATTTCTGTGAGCGAGCCATCCTCAGCAGAATTAGCCACCCACCAGTGGTTATGGAAAGAGCTGAGCTTGTGCTGATTTTAATTTATTTATTTTTGAGGTTATTATTAGGCTAGGCTTTCTGGTTTGTTTAGGCCTCATAATACTGTCAGTGTTTTATGTGGCCAGAAGTTAAAGAGCCTGTAGCATGGGAAACACAACTTTCCTCTGTGTGGGGTCCTCTTTTAATTAACGATAAAGTTTTGTGTGATAGGTAAACACTGTTAAGTTCTCTTCCTCAGTCCTTATACACACTATATTGCTAAACGTATCCAAATGATTGAATTCAGGTGCTCCAATCAATTCCATGCCCATGTGTATAAAATCAAGCACCTAGTCATGCAGACTACAAACATTTGTAAAAGAACGGGTCGCTCTCAGGAGCTCAGTGAATTCCAGCGTGGCACCGTGATAGGATGCCACCTGGGCAACAAGTCCAGTTGTGAAATTTCTTCACTACTAAATATTCCACAGTCGATTGGGAATGACAGCTGCTCAGCCACGAAGTGGGAGGCTATGTAAAATGATATTGTGCACAGAGATCGTCTACCCTCCGCAAAATCATTTGCTACAGACCTCCAAACTTCATGTGGCCTTCAGATTAGCTCAAGAACAGAGAGCGTAAAGAGCTTCAGGGAATGGGTTTCCATGGCCGAGCAGCTGCATCCAAGCCTTACATCACCAAAAGCAATGCAAAGCAATGACTGAATTGTGCCAAGTGTAAAGTTTGGTAGAGGGGGGATTGTGGTGTGAGGTTGTTTTCGGGAGTTGGGTTCGGCCCCTTAGTTTTAGTAAAAGGAACTCTTAATGCTTCGGCATAGCAAGAGATTTTGGACAATTTCATGCTCTTAACTTTTCGGGATGACCCTTTCCTGTTCCATCATGACTCTTCACCATGGACATGGAGAAGGGGAGTTTGGTGTGGGAGAACTTGACTGACCTGCACACCTTTGGGATGAATTAGAGCAGAGGCTGCGAGCCAGGCCTTCTCGTCCAATATCAGTGTCTGACCTCACAAACCCGCTTCTGGAAAAATGGTCAAAATTTCCCATAAAACACACTCCTAAACCTTGTGCAAAGCCTTCCCAGAAGAGCTGAAGCTGTTATAGCTGCAAAGGGTGGCTGGGCATCATATTATGGATTGAGAATGGAATGTCACTCAAGTTCCTATGCATGCTATACATGTCCCTATGCATATATATGTATATATATATATATATATATACTCATTCAAGAGTTCATCCTGCTTTCGTTGGAGTAACTGTCTCTACTGCCCAGTGAAGAAGGCTTTCTACTAGATCCTGGAGGAGCATTGTTGTGAGGATTTGATTGCATTCAGCTACATGAGCTTTCGTGAGATCAGGATGTTGGATGATTATCAGCAACATCATCATTCCAGAGAACACAGTTCCACTGCTCCACTGCTCCATGATGGGGTGCATTATACTCCTCTCTAGCACACATCTGTGTCAGCAATAAGTGCAACATGAAGCAAATGCATTCATTACACGGGTTGCCCACAAACATTTGGACATATTGTATATATGACAAACTTCATAGGCAGCATGTTTTAAACTCACCGTTGCTTCATCCAATACGTGAGTTCGGAAGTTGGGGTTGATGAGGTGGGGTGGTGATCATCATCCAACATCCTGACCTCACTACCTCTCTTGTCGCCGAGAGCAATCAATTCCTCACAGCAATGCTCCTCCAAAATCTAGCAGAAAGTCCTTTCCCCTTGACAGTAGAGACAGTTTCTCCAACAAAAGCAGGATAAGCTTTCAGAATTAACAGTGAATGAGCAGATGTCCCAAAACTTTTGTCCACATGGTGTATCTTTGGACTCGAGGCTGTTCACACTAGCCAGGGATATGTTTTGAGAGAACAGTTAAACACTTCTGTGAGCCACTGTGGACGGCATCTGCTAAACGCTGTTAATGTGAATGTAATGTTAATTTTTCACAATTCTTTCCAAATCCCTTAACAGTTTATTCCACATTTCAGACCAGACTGCATTTTAAACCAATCACAATACAGGGCAGGTCATTCAGAACAGAGGTCATTTACATGCAGCAGTCTCAGTACACATATTTAATTCCAGGGGACAAACAGAGGTGAAAAGTCATTGAAGAAATCAATTCTGACTGTTGGTACAAAAACGCCCTGCTAACAATATGAGTGGACTTCAAGGACAGGAACAGGAAGAGTTTGTAGTCATGATAGAACGCAGAAAGCAGAGGTGTTCACAGGTCCAAGGCAAGTCTCTGCAGTTCGACTCTGAGTAGAGGCTCGAGTCTCTGGGTTGCTAGTCAGCCTGGTCTGAAGAGGAATTCATACATATGCAACTAATGCTAAGCGCAGACTAAAAGACTTTGAAAAGACTCCAGTCTGACACTCTCCCACATCTAAAGACAGTGTGTCCTTACTCACCGACTTTACAAAGAATCTTGCAGGGTCACAATTTGCCAGACTGTAACTTGAGTCCTTTTGAGATTAGTTCACTTTGTTTTCTTTTTTCTTATTTATTTATAATTATTTGTAATTTATTTGTATTATTTTAATCATTTATCTACTATGCCTAAACCTAATTCTAACCTTAAACTAACCTACACTTAATCTACTACACCTAAACCTAATTATAACCTTAACCTAAACTTAATCTAGCCTACATCTCAGCCTAAACCTAAACTTAACCTACTACACCTAAACCTAATTCTAACCTTAACATAAATTTAGCCTAACCTAAACGTATTCTATCCTACACCTCAGCCTAAACCTAAACTTAACCTACTACACCTAAACCTAAACTTAACCTACTACACCTAAACCTAATTCTAACCTTAACCTAACCTAAACTTAACCTAACCTACACCTCAGCCTATACATAAACGTAACCTACTACACCTAAACCTAAACTTAACCTACTACACATAAACCTAATTCTAACCTTGACCTAAATTTAGCCTAATCTAAACGTATCCTATCCTACACCTCAGCTTAAACCTAAACTTAACCTACTACACCTAAACCTAAACTTAACCTTCTACACCTAAACCTAATTCTAACCTTAACCTAACCTAAACTTAACCTAACCTGCACCTCAGCCTACACCTAAACTTAATCTACTACACCTAAACCTAAACCTAACCTACTACACATAAACCTAATTCTAAACCTAAACTAACTTAAATGCAACCTAACCTACATCTCAGTCTAAACTTACTACTACTACACCTAAACCTAAACATAAACTTAACGTACTAAACCTAATTCTAACCATAACCTAACTTAAACTTAACCTAACCTACACCCTAGCCTGAACCTAAATCTAATTCCAACCTAAACCTAACCTAAACTTCACCACAGCAGAATGAGAAACTCAATTTCTGTAGTTTTGATCTGCAGGATTGTGTCTGTGGTGTGTGAGTCTGAGTCGAGTCTCGGGAAAGTGAATTGTTCGTGTTTAATTTTGTTGTCAGCTCTAAGCACTGGATCATACAAAAGTACCCTCCTTTAAAATTATTATTAAAAAATTATCCATATTCTGCATGTTTTTGTTCATCAGCAAGACAGAACTGATATAAAGTGATTATATAGTATAATATATAATGGTTATAATATAAATAATTGCTGCTATATATATATATATATATATATATATTGTCTGGCCCAAAAAAAGGTCATTAGGAGCCTCCTATTAGATAATTACTGCATATGTTTTAGCTGGCAACAAGCTATTTAACCCTAACTGATGTAGTGATTAATTTGTTAAACAACCATGTAGTCGAGGAAGAGATGCTAATCTAAAAGTTTCAGAAGGGTCAAATTATTGGCATGCATCAAGCAGAGAAAACATCCAAGGAGATTGCTGAAACTACTGAAATCGGGTGTCAGGCACTCAGTATCGCCGCCCACAGGCCCAAATAAGGACTTCCGCCTCGTTTACGTTCATGTGTTTGGTTCATGTGTTACACCTGGGACTGGGGGGTACTTAAGGAGCCTCGACATTGCCATTTGGCACCGAGAATTGAACCTATTGGAGCCTTTAGTGTGTGAGGCTCGCTTGCTTCAGGTCTCAGGTCACCCACGCCCCAGGAATGCAACCCACGCTCACAGCAGCACGCTGCCTTTTCAGGTTAGGTCGGCCTTGCCGATTGGTCTAGCTACTGGTTCCCCAGTTCTCCTGGTCTGTGTCTTGAGTGCTGCTTCAGTGCCCGCTCAGCTCCCAACTCCTCCCAGTCCCAGGTTTGTTATGTTCGCCATTTGTGTCATCACTGTTCGGTTTTGTTCACGGCTTTGCCCTCTTATTGCTGCTCATCCCATCATGTCTGGCCTAACACGCCATGACATCGGGTTAAGAACTGTCCAATGCATTATTATTAAAAAGTGGAAGGACAGTGGGGAAACGAGGAAGGAATGCGATCTGAAAAAAATCTTGAATGATCGTGATCGGTGATCACTTAAACGCTTGGTAAAATCCAATTGTAGAAAAACAGCAGTAGAACTCAAGGATACATTTAATAGTGAAAGTAAGAGTATTTCCATATGCACAGTGCGACGGGAACTCAAGGGATTGGGACTAAACAGCTGTGTAGCCTTAAGAAAACCACTTGTCAGTGAGGCTAACCGTCAAAACAGCTTCAATTTGCTAGGGAGCGTAAAGATCGGACTCTGGAGCAATGGAGGAAGTTCATGTGGTCTGATGAGTCCAGATTTACCCTGTTCCAAAATGATGGGCTCATCAGATTAAGAAGAGAGGTGGCTGAAGTGATGCACCCATCATGCCTAGGTCCTATCGTACAAGATTGTTGGGGCAGTGCTGTGATCTGGGGTTGCTGTAGATGGTCAGGCCCAGGTTCAGCAATGTTTTGTGCCCAAAGAATCAGAGGTCAGCTGATTCATCGGGCTCAAACTGTGAAAGGGTGGTTCAGGGAGCATGAGACATCCCAGAGTCCTGAACCCCATTGAGACTTTTCGGGAAGTGCTGGAGAAGACTTTGCGCAGTTGTCCAAATCTCTCAACATCAGTATAAGACTCTGGGAGGGAAAATGAATGCAACTCTGGATAGAAATAAATGTTGTGACATTGCAGAAGCTTTTGGAGACCGGGCACTGCTAATCACTTGCTTAATACCATCCCAACAGTGAAGCATGGTGGTGGCAGCATCATCATGCTGTGGGGGTGTTTTTCAGTGACTGGAGTGAAAAAGGGAAAAGCTGTATGGAGCAAAGTACAGAGATATTCTTATTAAAAACCTCAGGTAAAAACGCTCAGGACCTCAGACTGGGCCGGAGGTTCACCTCCTACAAAACAATGACCCTAAGCACACAGCCAAGACAACACAGGAGTGGCTAAGGGACTCTGTGAGTGTCCTTGAGTGGCCCAGCCAGAGCAAAGTGACCTGAACCCAAGCAAACATCAAGTAAAATCTAATCAAATCACATTTATTTGTATAGTGTTTTTTACTACTGCCGTCATCACAAAGTAGCTTTACAGAATCAGTAAGAGGACAAGAGATCAACAAGGCATAAAAAACCTAACACCCCCAAGCCCAAGCCGACAGTGGCAGGGAAAAACTCCTTCAGAGCTGGAGGAAGAAACTTGGGAGGCACCAAAACTCACAAGAGGGACCCGACCCCACCCGTCCTCCTCTGATCAGAACTAATTATTAATTATTGATAAAAGTCAACAAACCACCGCATAAGACTGTTCTACTGCTCAGGTGTGCAACATAAGCATAATATTATAATGTAATAATCATAATAATAATGAGTATATCTAATATAATCATAGTAGTGATGGTACGAGTAATGAGAGTAATGATGGTTAATGGTGGTAATAAAAACAATAGTGGCATTGAGCCCCGAGTGGCACTTTCACTATGACCAGAGGATCGCTGGTTCAAATCCCAGTCGTGCCGCTAGCCTTCAGCAGCAGGGACCCCAAGAGAGCACCATTGACCTTGATCTCTCCAGGGTGGGTAGATGGTGCTCTCTCCCCACAATGCTGTACTAGGTGCCACTGCTGCACTGCTAGCAAGATTGGAGCCGGGTAAACGGTGCTCAGAGCCGGCCCAAGGCATACTCAAATTATGCGGCCGCTTAGGGCCCCAATGTCACCAGGGGCGCCCACCAGAGCACCCCTAATAGATATCATGATAAAATATATAGTAAAAAAATAACATTGAATAATAAAATGAAATAATATTACACAGGTAAAAACAATGTTTCTATGAATTTATTTGTATTGTTGGCACACCGATACTAGGTTAATCAATTTCTGCTGTTGGCTGCTGCCACTGTTGGGCAAATGCAGGCGTATCAGCGTATTGGTATCTGCTTAGGGCCCCATAAAGGCTTGGGTCGGCCCTGACGCCGCTTCCCTATGGTTGCCCAGTGATGTTGCAGGCACGAATGACCTGACGTGTTGTGCAAATGACAAATACACCTTGGCTAGACAGAGGACAGTACTGTAGTATTTATCACACAGGGCCATGGCTGAACCCTAGTCACACACATTGCTGGAAGCTTCTCCGGCTGAATCTCACGTCCAAGTTGAGTCGCAAGTCAGTTAAAGGGTGAGTCTGAGTCCAGTCGCTGACTCGGGTCCTCATCTCTGGCACAAAGTGAACCATAATTTTTTGAAACTCTTCCTTTGTCTGGATCGCATGGAAGGGCGATTTTGGGATGGTTGCCGCTGACACTGGATCAGCGTTTAGCAGCCTGCTCCCCCGCCTGGCTGAGCAGAGGTCACGGTCCCAAGAAAAGGGCTGATCTCTGCACTCCTCCATCTATCCACTCCTCTTTTGTTGCCATTCTGGTTCGCTTGGCAGGAAAATTGGCCGCGCTTGGCCAGGGAGCGCGGAGGGGGGTGGGTTGGGGATAGAGGGTTAGACGAAGATCAGGTTTAGCAACCTTGAAACTGCAAAAGTGTGGGAGAGGAGCAGGTACAGGCCACCGAGTTCCTATAAAAGAGGAGCAGAGAGAGAGGAGGGCGAAACAAAGGAATTATTTTTGGATGGGCCGTTTTTTTTTTTTTCCCTTTCAGGCGTCCGTTGCAGGGGGAACTTCTGCTTCGCTGGCCTCCTCTGCAGCTGTGTGTGAGGTGGGCTTGAAGTACAGGCACACACACACAGACACACATGTTGTTGAGCTTCTCAGGGCCTTATTTGGGCACGTAGCAGGGGGTGAAAGTAGAGATCATTGTTTTGGTATGTGGAGAGGCTCAGAGGAACAAGGTGTGTCTGGCTGCCTGGCATTCAGCAGATAAACCATTCTGTCTGGATTGCAGCTCCAGCGGGTTTGAAGAGCTAGATCACCCCAAATATAGTCAGTCACGCAGGTGTAAAATTTCCTGCTTTCGTTTTAGAGCTACGCAGTTAATGTAGCTTAAAAGCTAATACCCGCAAGATTAGCACTGTGTGAACTGCGAAACATTATCGTCATCACACACACTGTGCTGAGATGTTCGGTAATCTCACACAGACTAGCTTATGTGGTTTCGGACACTGTGGGACACACTGCTATGGCCAGATTGTGATGGTGAGACGTCTGGGTCAGAACATCTCTGAAACATCAGGCAGGTCTTGTGAAGTTCAGCGCCTGAAAAAAGTGCCAGCAACAGGGTCATGGGTGTTCAAGGCTCATTGATGTGATTCATGGAGGCCCCACCCACCTCACAACTTACTAAGGTCTTGGTGCCTACGATACTACAGGAGGACTTATGTGTTATAAAGGCCTCATGGAGGCCATCCCTCATTGTCCCTTAGCCTGTCCATGTCCCTCAGCCAGCCAATGTCCTTCTGTTCCTCAGTCTGCCCATATCCATCAGTCTGCTCATCCCTTAGTCTGCCCACGATCATTAGCCCTCCCATGTCCCTCATTCTGCTCAGTCCCTCAGTCTGCTTGTCCCCAATTCTGTCCATGTCCCTCAGTCTGCTCATCCCTTAGTCTGCCCATGTTCATTAGCCCGCCCATGTCCTTTAGTTCCTCAATTCTGCCCATGTCCCTCATTCTGCTCAGTCCCTCAGTCTGCCCATGTCCCTCAGTCTGCTCATTCCCAGTTCTGCCCATGTCCCTAATTCTGCTCAGTCCCTCATTCTGCTCAATCCCTTAGTCTGCTCATCCCTCAGTCTGCCTGGGTTCATTAGCCCGCCCATGTCCCTCATTCTGCTCATTCCCAGTTCTGCCCATGTCCCTCATTCTGCTCAGTCCCTCATTCTGCTCAGTCCCTTAGTCTGCTCATCCCTCAGTCTGCCCATGTCCCTCAGTCTGCTCATCCCTTAGTCTGCCCATGTTCATTAGCCCGCCCATGTCCTTAAGTTTCTCAGTTTGCCCATGTCCCTCATTCTGCTCATCCTCAATTCTGCCCATGTCCCTCTTTCTGCTCAGTCCCTCAGTCTGCCCATGTCCCTCAGTCTGCTCATCCCTTAGTCTGCCTGTGTTCATCAGCCCGCCCATGTCCCTCATTCTGCTCATCCCCAATTCTGCCCATCTCCCTCATTCTGCTCAGTCCCTTAGTCTGCTCATCCCTTAGTCTGCCCATGTTCATTAGCCCGCCCATGTCCTTTAGTTCTTCAGTCTGCCCATGTCCCTCAGTCTGCTCATCCTCAGTTCTGCTCATGTCCCTCAGTCTGCTCATCCCTCAGTCTGCCCATGTTCATTAGCCCGCCCATGTCCCTCAGCCAGCTGAAATTCCTCAGCCAGCCCATTGCTGCGATTCATGGAGGCACCACCTCACAACTTACAAGACTTAAAGGATCTATTGCTAAGGTCTTGGTGAAATTGTAGAAAACAAAGTAGAAAAGAAGAAGACAGGGCATAATAATCCATAATAAATCCACATAGGGCCTCAGAAGAACTTGAGGAGCATCCCCATAGATGGTGTTAAATTCAAGTACTAAAATAGGACTAAGAAAAGATATCCAAGATAACGTCTTGTACCATCACTTCTAGTAACGTAACCTCTAGTACTGTACGTGAATGTGTAGTACTTAATAACAGCACAGAACTACAGCAGTGAATATAAGGAGACAAGTCCTACAGCCTATTCATGTCAACCTGCTCATGTCCTTTAGCCTGATTGTGTCCCTTAACTGTCCATGACTACACTAGAAAGGTACTTCCAAGTGTTTTTAGTGCAATGCCACTGGTACACCACTTTTGAAGAAGAGATGAGATGCGTGTTAAGAACCAAGCTAGCATTAAGTGATGAGTGAAGTACCTCTTATTTAGTATCTCATGTAGGTTTTCTGATAACGGTAAAAATGACAAGGCAGGAGAAATGTGGGACACCGCAAATCCAAGCAGCACTGTAAAAACACCGGGAGCACACAAGCTGATTTGGGTAACGTGCCTCCTGGTTAATGGTGTTTAGTAAAGGATCATTTACGACACCATCTGTTTTGGAACAGAAGAAAGAAAGCACTGATCATAGAAGAAGAAATGATACGGAAGACCAAATTATTCCAAAGAGAGACGCGGAAATTAGACAGGCCATTTGTCATTACCACGCCCATGTCCCTTAGTCCCTCAGTCTGCCCATGTCCCTCATTCTGCTCATCCCTTAGTCTACAAATGCTCATTAGCCCGCCCATGTCCCTTGATGTGCTCATGTCCCTAAGTCTGCTCATGTCCTTAAGCATGCCGATGTTCCTCAGTCTGCCCATTTCTCACAGCCCATGCATGTCCTTCAGCCAGCTCATGTCCCTAGCCTGCCAATGTCTCACAGTCTGTCCATGTCCCTTACCCTGCTGATGTCTCTGCCCATTTCCCACAGCCCACCCATGTCCTTCACTCTGCTAACACCCCTCAGCTCGCATATGTCCCTCAGCTCATCTGTCACTTGGCCTGCCCATGTATCTCAGCCTGCTGTCCCTCGTACTACCCATGTCCCTCAGTCTGCTCACATCCATCAACTCATGTTTCCCTGGGCCTGTTCATGTCCCTCGTCCTGCTCATGTTTCTTAGTCTGCTCATGTCCCTTGTCCTGCCCATATCCCTTATTCTGCTCATGTCCCTCATCCTGCCCATGTCCTTCAGTCTGTTCACGCCCATCAGCCCACCCATGTCCCTCAGCCCATCTGTCCCTTGGCCTGTCCATGTTCTTCAGCCCATCTGTCCCTTGGCCTGTCCATGTCCCTCATCCCATCCATGTATCTCAGCCTGCTGTCCCTCGTGCTACCCATGTCCCTTAGTCTGCTCACATCCATCAGCCCATGTCTCCCTTGGACTGTCCATGTCCCTCAGCCTGCTCATGTCCCTCGTCCTGCCCATGTCCCTTAGTCTGCTCATGTCCCTCAGCTCACCCATGGCTACACGGCTACCCATGGCTGCGTGAGTGTGATGGATATTTTAAAGGTGTAAAGAACCTTCACTTCACTTCTTCACTACTACTGCAATTAGTACAGTTACTTTAGTGTTGTAGAAGAGAAAAGAAACATCAGACGCTGAACATGTCTGAAGGTCTTGGTTGATTGACGACATTTGGGGTAAGCAGGAAATGGTGCAACTGTCACTTTAAGTGCAATAGATCATTCTTTAAACTTTGCTCCTCCAAACAAATGAGCTTTTAGAATAGAACAGCGTCGGATACGCTCTGTTTACTGTGTTTTGATTGAGTTTTGGATTCATTATGGGAAAAGCAGGCACAATTTCCCCCTCTGTCTCTTTCTCTCTTTCCTGTACACACACACTCTCATGCACAGAGACATACATGCACCCAAAAATGACATTTTTTCTCAAAAAAAAAAACTTTTTCATGCCCAGCACCCCCAACCCCCCCCCCCCCCCAAAACTTTCTCTGCGTTCGCCCCAACTCTGGATCTTTATGGCCTGCTGTTCAGAGGCCCAACAGCACCGAGCTCACTCACATTCCCTCTTTTCCACCTTTCATCTGACTGGGGGTGTTTTTTGCAGAACACAGCTCGCGCCGGTCGACAGCCAAGGTAAAAGGTCCTTTGCAGGGGAGTTAAATGAGCTGTTAAATAAAATCACACCGCTCATCTTTCGTCAGCGAGGCAACGCAGCGTGTGTGTGGCGTCTCGGTGTGCGCAGCAAACGCTCGCTACCTCACAAAGCACATGGACTGACGGAGGCTCAAAACCACCCCATTCGTCTCCCAGCGCTTTGTGCCACCTGGCAGAATCAAAGAGGTGCATCAACTGAATAGCACGACACACACATCAAGCTTTTCTGTAATGGACTCTGATATGCTCATTAACATGGAACAAATGAGTTGGACTAAATGCCTGCAGCAACAGGGTAAGCTAATGGTTCTTAAAGGCCCTGGAGTCACAGGTGGTCTTGGGCCCTTTGGTTCTAGTTACAATCCATTGCACCATTATAACACAGTGTACACAGCTGAGTATTTGTCTCCTGAATGATTGATGTTACCATGCACCAAAATTCCATATTAAACCCAGAACCCGAGCACAAAAAGCCACAGTAGGTCACAAGTGGCTTAACAGTTAATCCCAGAAGGCAGTTAGGATCTACTCAACCCTATGAAGTAAATAACCAATGACTGATTACCAACAAAATACAAACCTATTATCACAAAAATCTCTCCAACAGGCCAAACAGTGACCACCGCCACACATTACCTAGCTTACAACCACCTAAACACTGGTTTTTGGTCTGTATGCATTCATTAATACTATAACCTTGACTAAAAATCAATTTGACGGATTATTCCAGATGTTTTAAAGCAGAAATACTAGAAAATACAATCTAGACCAATAAACATCTCAACAAACAACTACGTTGGAGCTGTATGGAGTTGGATTATTTATTAAATTCCACAACAATACACTTATATTATTTAAAAAACAGCTAGCTACCACTGTGCTACTTGACATTTGTAGGTAACAGTGAGGTCTGTGGCCCCACTTCAGTTATTCCCCCTCAAATCTACATTACTATCATAATTAACATCAAGTTCATAGGCCCTAAAATAGAACCCTGTGGGACTCCTCAAGATATTTTTGCCAAAAAATCATTGTATTTCCAAAACTATTGCTTTATAAGTTATATATATAAAACCTTCTTAACGTTCAAGAGAAGTCAGTGTCAAGATTTTATTCCAAGTCATTTTGGAACATTTCTATTAGAACGTCCAGATTCAAATAGTGAAAATCAGCAAATTTTAAAGATCCATGTTTTTTGTCAGACAGCAATGATATGCTAAAGTAAACTTTTACAATATGAGGTTAATAGCTGAATAATTAATAATTAAGGAGTTAAGCAATGCACTGTAAATTGACATGTGTAGCTTGTATCCCCATCACAAATCTGCCAAGCATAAGAAATGTGTAAAAAATGCTTGCATATGTGTCTTCATTCAAGTCATTCATACATACACTGAATTGTATACCAGAGAATTCGACCCTTCCTCTCTAGAGAGGCCTCCCAGGTGCTCGTTCAGTCTCTCGTCACTTCAGGACTTGACTACTGCAACTCTCTTCTGGCTGGTCTCCCTCTGCAAACCATCAGACCCCTGCAACTTATCCTAACTAATGCAGCGGCATGGGTCGTCTTCAACGTTCCTAAATTCAGCCATGTCTCCACTGCTGTGTTCTCTCTTCACTGGCTTCCTGTAGCTGCTGCCTGCATCAGATTCAAAACCCTGACGCTGGCCTACAAAGCCAAGACTGCGTCAGCCCCTGCGTACTTGATGACAATGGTCAAAAGCCGATCTGCACCAAGAGACCTTCCAGCTTCAAGTACGGCTCGGCTCGACCCGCCATCCCTCAAAATCCACGGAAGACAAGCGTCCAGACTTTACCGAAGTGGTGGAACGAGCTTCCCCTGGGTGTCCGAACAGCAGAGTCCAACGCTCACTGTCTTCAAACCCAGACTGAAGACCCTCCTCTTCCGAGAGGACTTGGGTAAATAGCAGAGTGGCCTCCTTACTGACTTGTGTTTAGTAGTGTATATTTAAATTTTTAGTCTATTCAAACTAGCTGAGGTTTTTCTTGGGTAAATAGCAAAGCACTTTTGTAAGTCGCTCTGGAGAAGAGCGTCTGCTAAATGCCTTAAATGTAAATGTTCTATAATGATTGCATTTTCACAGCCTTTCACTTTTAACCTGGTCTCAAAATCTGACCACCTAACTGCAGTCCCTCACTGAATTTAGCAGCTAGTAAACCCTGTCCTTGTAGCACTGATATTGTAACACAAGTGATTTCCTGTGGGAGATTGTAGGAGTCACTGTGCGTATCCTTGTCTAAATATTAGGGCTATGTGGACAGTTGGAGGGCTTGCGGGACAGCCAAGGATAGGGGTTTCCCTTTGTTTTGAAGTCCCAATGTTGACAGGCATGGTTTAAAGAGTAAAACTAAGTGTCGCTAACATTAGCTTCTCTAAAACTACGGCACGCCTGGGAACAACTGCTGGTCTGGAACTGCTGGTCTAAACCAGCGGCTAGCTCTTCGGCTCATTTGCATATTACTGCATACAGTTCGCACATATACACACACACCTAAAAATAGACACATCCCCAAACACACAAGCCTACCCACGCAATCCGAAGAGGAACGATCCTTAAGACAAACTACCTTACACTGCCTGTTACAGTAACTACGGCTCCACGGCCGTAACCACGCTGGAAGGGTAATAAGTATTCTCCAAGTAAAGTCAAGCATAATATACCACAGCCACCTCCCTCTCTCTCTCTCTCTCTCTCTCTCTCTCTCTCTCTCCCCCCTCTACTCAATTAAACCCAAGTTCTCGCCCAACTCGGAATAAATGAGTCTCAGGCTCCACAGGCTAATTCTGACAGGCGAGTGTTGGTGCTCTATGAGGCCTGTAATATGCTGCTCTGAGAGTCTCATCCAGGCTAGTGCATTGGGGTGAACATAATTAGCTGGAGCCAAGTGTGTGTGGCGAGGCCGCTTCAGAGCAGCTCAGGGCTCGGAGACGTTTTCCAGCACACTCTGCAGAAAGCGCCACTTTCGCTAGGCCCTTTTTTAGCCCCACAGGCCGAGCGAACAAAGCAACCAAGTGGCAAACAGAAACACAAACAAGCAAATAAGCAGAGGGAACAAACAAGACTCTCTAGGACCTGGTGACGGAGCAGGGAGCAGGGTTTCTGGGAGACCTTTTGAGGGGTGTGTTTATGTGTGTTATGAATGGTCTGCGTGTGTGTACGCCTGCATATTACCAACTTATCAATTCTAAATGTCACGCAAAGCCGCAGGTGCCAGCCGGAGAACACCAGCTCTTATAAGCTCGGGAGGTCTCGGCAGATGTGGAACTCTTAGTTTACAGTCATGTAAAGAAATTAGACCATAAAAACCTTTTGTCTTTATCATTTGGTGATGTTCAAACATCTGGACGTTTGAACATCTTTATGTGAACAATACTGAGAGATGCAGGTACTGAAGAAACGCCCCCCCCCCCCACACACACATTTATTACTACTTCAAATGCCTAACATTAGAAGCAGGTGCAGAACATCAGCTGCAGATGATCAGAACATGGCTGGAGAGGATTCAGGAGGAGTCTGGAGTCTTATTTAAACCGTTTAGACGTTTAGTCTGGTCTGCTCTTAATTGAAGTTGAAGTGAGTGGTGAAGAAGATCACCATGGCCAGATCCAGAGAGCTCTCTGAGGCCTTTGGAAAGAAGGTTGTAGATGCAGGTGAGTCTGGAAAGACCTTTTTTTAACATGGGTGCTGCTTCTGTTTTCCATTTCTGAAGCCTTATTGGGATGGGATTAGTTTTACACGGGGAGGTGGACGTCTGTAAAATGTCTGGCCTATTCACACGAGGCGTAAACAAGATGGGAGTGGCCAAAAAAGCGTCCTGTGGCCACTGATGAAGTAGTACAGGATGATAACTGGTCTCATAACACACTTATAGTAATGATGCAAATCTAGAGCGAAATTTTAGCAGCTACATGTTCATAACCTGTATGTAGGCTAAAAGCTACGCTAACAATGACTAAAAGCTAAAGCTGCCAGAAGCGTCATGCTCATCTTCTGGATTTCAGTATTGTATATCGTACAACGTCTGAGGTTTGCCACCGACTTGATCGACCCGAGATATCTGTGTCCATGGCTCCTCGAGTGGAAAATATGAAAAACTCATTTTCCACAGGATTTGTCGGAATATTTACCCACATGCTGATTAATATCTCACAGGATTAATATGACCTGGGGTTATTTTTTATGACTCATTTTACAGAAGGTAAAAGGTGCCGAAGTCTTGTATTGGTACAGCAGTGGTATGGTATAATTTGAATGGGACTGAAATTACTGAGAAACTACTGGTAATAATTACATTCTCCAACCTCCCCATGTAAAACTAATCCCATCTGAAAAGGGCTTAACACTGTCAGAAAGCTGATCAGACGTAACACTGCAGTGTATATTTTAGAGCATCCTTGGGCCTCAGTGTCCAATTTTAATAGAATACATGATTAGGTGCTTGGTTTTATATACCTGTGGCAATGGGACTAAATGGAGGTGTGTCCCAATACTTTTCTCCATTAAGTGTATCTGCTCCTTGCCTGGTCAGTCCTTGTGAAGTCTCTGGTTATCAACATGCTTGTATGCTTGTGTTTCTAAACTTCCATCTGTTTGTCTGGCTGGTTGGTTCAATATGACCTTCAGTCTGTTCTCTGACTGAGTCTACAGGTGAGTAAACACACACAGTGCAGGCTAGAAAAAGTAAGTGAACTTCTGCGTTAATGATTTCACAGAACTATTAATGAACTGAAACACAATTGAAAGGAAGAAAATTCCTCCTTATGATTTGCTAATTTATTTGCTGGTCCAAGAAACATTTGGTGGAGGTAGAGGTGCTGCTAAATAGGGTTCTACAAGTAATTAACTGTTCACTTACTTTTTCAAGCCTGCATTTCGGAGGTTTACTCAATGTGTCCAATAAAAGATATGAACACTACAGCAGTGCAACTGTTTAGTTAGATTGTGTTTGTCTATAATTGTGACTTAGACAATGATCAGACCACATTTTATTAGTAATCAATGTAGAAATTCAAGTAATTCCAAAGAGTTTACTTACTTTTTTTAGCCTGCACTTTGGATGTTTACTCAATGTGTCCAATAAAAGACAGTACTACAGTGCAGCTGTTTATGTGTTATTAGTTCAGTTAGACTGTGTTTGTCTATAATTGTGACTTAGACAATGATCAGACCACATTTTATTAGTAATCAGTGTAGAAATTCCAGAGAGTTCACTTACTTTTGTTGCAACTATACATAATCTGCGAGAAGCTCTTCTAAGTGGAGTCATACTGATGCATGTATGATCTGGAGCTCTGGAGGCCTCATTCAAACCAACCTCAACTGATCTTTCTAGCATAGAAATGTAATTGTAATCCTTTTCCTCTGTGCTAGAACTGCTTAGATTCCCCAAAGAGGGGATGCTGGGGATGTCTTTGTGCCAAAATCCACTATCCACACCTGTCATTTAGAGAGCCATCATGGACTCCTTCCAGAAATCTCCATCCTGCTGATTAGTCATGTTTCCTGGCACAAAGGATAGGTGACTTTTGAAAGCGAGACTGGATTAGCAGCTCAGGAGCAATTCTGGTTGAAGTATCTGGTGAAAAGTTTGGAGGTCTTGTTGCGAACACTGGTGTGAAAATGAAACTTGCTCATAGTCCAAAACAGGAGCATGCTGTTTGAGAAAATTCCTCAATCATGCCTCAACCGTTCAAATCATGATCTCCACTACATTCCCACTATGTAACCCACAGACTAGCTAACATCACGACCCGTGGTGCTTGGTTCTTTTTTTTCCTGCTGAACAGGTGTGTCTGACATGAGCCAGTCTAGAAATCCATAAAACTCCTCAGCCGTTCTGTTACTGAAGCCTCAGGTGAGCTGTAAAGATGAGTCTGCTTGCAATGAAGCTACAGTAAGATTTCCATCGAGCCTATAACTGCAGTCAGTTTGAAGAACCCCCTCTCTATTTTCCAGCTTGAATCTTCAATATGTCTTCCAAAGTGATGTGAGGAAGTTAAAGGTGCAAGGGTTTTCGAAAAGCTCTGGCGTCAATCACGAGTGTACGATTCTTTAGTTTTTACAGCTTCTTGTTTTTCAGGTATTTGACATGAACCTGGCCACAGGTATGCCTTTATCTGAAAGCTATGGTGATGCCAGTTAACTAAGTTTCTAATGTGAGGCTACAGTATTAATAATGATGCAGTACTAATGAGTGTTGAATCAAAACCTCTTATCTCCAAAATGGCGACTTCACAGAACTTCACAAAACCTTCTTAACATCCAAAGGATTTGAGTCATTTTGGAGCATTTCTATTGGTCCATTCATCATTGGACAATGTAAAGAACAACTGCCAGATTCTGATTATGTCAAAATCCACGTGTCCTTCACATGTATCGGTCACAAGTCTTTACCCTCCTATACTCTTAAAAACTCTCAAAAGGCGCTAGTAATGGTTCTTTGGGTAATGCCGTAGAAGAACCACTTTTGGTTCTCTGAAGAACCATATTTTAGAAAGAGAAGTGTGAATGTGAAGGACCTTTTAGAGGTGTAAAAAACTTTTGCTTGTTCTTCACCAATATAAACGATCTACAAACATGGAGCTATCTTTATGGAACCAAAATGGTTCTTCTGTGGCATCTTTCAGAGAATCATTTAAAGAACCTTTATTTTGAAGAGTGTAGGAGGGTAAGAACTTATCTTCTTACTTATAATAACATATCTCCTCCGATAAATGTGAAAGATACGTGGATTTTGATATAATCAGAATCTGGCAGTTGTTCTTTACATTGTTTTCAAATGATGAATGGACCAATAGAAATGCTCCAAAATGACTCAAAAGAATCAAATCCTCTGGATATTCTCTGCCATTACATGAAAAGAAGACATAGATCTTGACATAATCAGAATTGTGTCATTGTTCTTTATATTGTGTCCAAATTTTATGATGAACGGACCAATATAAATGCTCCAAAATGACTCAGAATCATATCAAAAGTGTAGTGTTGGGAGCACTGCTAATGCTAGAAGGAGCTACAAATGGGTGGGTTAATTAGCAGAACCAGATTGGGAGAAAAAGGGACAAAACAAGACCTAAACATCTTGAGTTTGTCCTGTGTACTGCTGTAAGAAAAGATAAGTGAACCCTTGTCATATGTGATCTGATGTTTATCCAAGTCACAACTGTAGACAAGCATAGTGCAGGCTAGAAAAAGTAAGTGAACCTTTGTGTTAATGATTTCCCAGAATTATTAAGGAACTGAAACACAACTGCAGAAAAGACAATCCTCCTTATTATTTGCTAATGTTATTTGCCGCTCCAGGAAACATTTGGTGGAGTTAGAGGTGCTGCTAAAGGGGGATCTAGAGGTTATTAAGGTTTCACTTACTTTTTCTAGCCTGCACTTTGGATGTTTACTCAGTGTGCTCAATAAAGGACATGAACCGTACAACAGTGCACTGTTAATGTGTTATTAGTACAGTTAGATTGCATCCGTCTTTGATTGCGACTTAGACAGCGATCAGACCACATTTCATTAGTAATCAATGTAGTAATACATTAATACATATAATACATGTAGAAATACATAAATACGTGTTTTTTTTTGGGGGGGGTAAGTACATAAATAAATGGTAACGGATTATAGGTGAACAGGTCACTGTTTTGTTAACTTACTACTAGAAGTTCAGTAAAAATGTAAAGACAGCCTTAGTTTACCAACTTTCAGTTTTAACACAAGGCTTTTAGTGAGATGTCAAACCCGACAAAGCTCATCTTGATTAGGTTGTTTAATTTATCTCTCAAAATGACATCAGAGGGAACCTTGCACTGCACTGTAAATGTAATTCAGACACAACCCAGATTTTCACCACAAGATCTTATGATTTATTTCTCTTTTTTGAGTATTTTGACCTTTTCTTTTTTACAAAACAATCTCAAATCACCTCATCTGGCCCCCAGTCTCCCAATGTTGTCCCATGTGTCTCCTCTGCTGAGATTGTTTTACCAGTTTCCTGTGGAACTAGGAATCGGATACAAAGCTCTGGTTCTCACATTCAAGGCTTCAGTGGTCTCGGCTCCTCGTTACATCTGCACCTTGGTTCAGAACTACACACCTGCACGCCAGCTTTAGTCGTCCACTTCCAGACATGTCCTTGGCATGCCCCTAAGGCTAGGTCTCACTGCTTGTCAGTAGTGAACGTCGACAATCTCTCTGTTCCTGATGACTCCTTTTTTCAGACAGTACCTGGGAAGTCCATTCCCACCAGATAGAAAAGAAAAAACCCTCACCAGGTTCTCCATCTCTGCTTCTGGCAGCAGTACGCTGAAATCATGACTTACTGTGTTGAAATACTGTGTTTTAAGATTTTATGTTGGGAAGCAGGTCATTATTTTGAGAAACTTTTACATTTTTCTATTATAGAAAGACATTTTTAGGGTGAGGTCATTCTGTTGAGATGCTAGTACTTGAATAATGAGAGTTCGGTAAATGGGATTAAAATACTGTGAACCTCAAACACTGTTTTGCAGCATGAATAGAACATTATCTCAGTCATAATTGTAGACAAGCATAGTGCAGGCTAGAAAAAGTAAGTGAACCTTTGTGTTAATGATTTCCCAGAAGTATTAATGAACTGAAACACAACTGCAGGAAAGAAAATTCTTATTCTTACTTATTTGCAAATGTTATTTGCTGCTCCAGAAAATGTTTGGTGCAGGTGAATGCTGCTAAAAGGGTTCTACATGTTATTAAGGGTTCACTTACTTTTTCTAGCCTGCACTTCTGATGTTCACTCAATGTGACAATTCGCAAACACCCAGTCCAAGTAAAAGTAAAGCTCTGACTAGGTAAAGCAGGCTAGACACTTTGGGAGAATATGGTGTTTTTTATGATGTTACTAAGGCAGTCCTTCCCCAGGAAGTGCATCAGTGCCAGACTTTGCTAGTTATCAGAAAAGCTACCAGCACTGTAACTGTCATGGCTTTTCCTGTGCATGTTTCATACTGAGGAAATATAACAGGGTGGTATGTTTTATGCATGTTTTTTACTTTATGTTCTATTTATGCATGTACATCACTGCTGCTGCCCTCCCACCCATACAACCCCAACAACAGATGTAGTAGGAAAGCCATTGGCAGCTCCTCTGATCCCACTCACCCCAGCCGCTTCCTGTTTCAACCCCTGCCGACTGGAAAGAGGTACAGGAACATCAGAGCCTGAACCGCCAGATTCAAGGACAGTTACCTCCCACATGCTGTTAAACTGGTCTCACCAGCAACACCAACTATATCTATATTCCATTTTACTTATTAGTACAGTCAAATTCTGCACTGTAAACCACACCTCTGCATTCATGCACACATTTGCTACAGGACCTCACCAAGATCTTGCCTTCTCCTTGGAGAACGTACTGGTCACTCCATCTACAGAAGCCTTGGTGTAGTCTGGATGACCAGTTATCGTTCTCAACTTATGTTCCAAATCTGACTCGGTCATGCAGATTTCTCCTCTACAACACCCAGAGAATTCGACCCTTCCTCTCTAGAGAGTTCAGTCTCTTTTGTCACTTCAAGACTTCATTACCGCAGCTCCCATCTGACTGGTCTTCATTTGCGCACCATCAGGCCCCTGCAATTAATCCAGAATGCAGAGGCACGGGTCGTCTTCAACGTTTCTAAGTTCAGCCATGTTCAGCTCCTCTACTGCTGCGTTCTCTCTTCACTGGCTTTCTGTAGCTGCTGCCTGCATCAGATTCAAAACCCTGACGCTGGCCTACGAAGCCAAGACTGGACCGGCCAGCCCCTTCGTACTTGATGGTGATGGTCAAAAGCCGATCAGCACCAAGAGCCCTTTCTGCTTCAAGTACGGCTCGGCTCGACCCGCCGTCCTTTAAGATCCACGAAAGACGAGCGTGCAGACTTTTTTCTGCCCTGCACCGAAGTGGTGGAACGAGCTTTCTTATGGTGTCTCTTACTGTCTTCAAACGCCGACTGAAGACCTTGCCTTGCACTTCTTAAGGTTTACGATGATCCTCATGTCCTGATTTGATTGACATGCAGGCGAAATGGAGTGTATGTTGAGTATTGCAGTGTTGTGGTCTCCATACTGACTCTTGTATTTGGCAACATCCAAGCTTGTCTTTGGGATTCTAGCTGATACAACCTAGCTAAAGATATTTTTGTAAGTCGCTCTGGATAAATGGTGTCAGATCAGTATTACCATACGACACCATAACAATATCCAGGTGTAGATGAAGATGATCACTCAACACTTCCCCCTTAACACAGGGCAAAACCTGGAGCCTTAAAGTTCTTGTTTTGAGTCTCTGTGTTCAATTCTCAGTTCAAGGGACTTTCCCCTGGACGGTATCTGCTATTGCAGAGAGACTGTGATCTGACCACCCGGCAGCTTAAAGCCCATTAAAAACAAAGCGAGCGCAGGGAGATGGAGAGAAAATATTGACTCATGTTATCCACCAGGGAAGCGGAGAGTGCAGCAGACACTGAGTTTGTTTTCGCTGGATCAGGTCAGAGGGGCTGTCTGCAGGGAAGTGGGCAGTTGGGCTGGCGAACATGACATGAAAGCTCACTCTAAGGGTCTGCAGCAACCATTGCAGCTCGGTGAACACAGGCCTGATCACAGAACGTGGATTAGGTATCATGAAGTTCAGTGTCAAGGTGTTCACAGCGTCAAGAGGCCAAACCTGACCCAGCTTCAGGAACTAGGCCTCTGAAGATTTGTAGGCTTTTTGATGTCGATGGAGAACCAATGCATGTTATAACATCTCCGACTTCAGCTACAGTGGAATAATCCTGAAACAACCTAAACATTAAACATTTAGTGCATTCAGTGTTCAACACACCTGAGTTAGAGCTTCTTGCTGAGTTTTGAGGGCTTCAAAACTCAGTGAGGGATTCTCACTCAGTCCAGCAACAGTCGGTATAAGTCGGTTAGAGACCTGTATGTTCAGCGCTGTGATGAAAAATATGATAAAACTCTACTGTGTAATCTCTGATGCCAGCGCAGCTGCTGGAATGTCCTTTTTTGTAACGTTCGGCCACAATGAAATAAAATATTTACTGGATTGGTTGAGAGGAGCAGGAGAGGAAATATTTAAGCTCTCTCTTTCAAATGTCATGTTTTGATTACTTGGTTCCGTCTGAAGGCTGAGAAGCGTATGGTCAGCTATTTGCCATTCATTCTACGTGACCGGACACCTTGCACAATCCATTAACCTCATTTGCAAAGCTGGCATTTGGGCTTTTGTGTGCAGATGCACATCTTTATTTGGTGTTAGGCCATCTCTGTCTGTCTACACTGCCCATCAAAAGTTTGGGGGACACTTTTATCTATCTATCTATCTATCTATCTATCTATCTATTTGTCTGTCTGTCGGTCGGTCGGTCGGTCGGTCGGTCTGTCCGTCTGTCTGTCTGTCTGTCTATCTATCTATCTATCTATCTATCTATCTATCTACATATCTGTCTGACTCTCTATTTGTCTGTCTGTATGTCTGTTGGTCTATCTATCTATCTATCTATCTATCTATCTATCTATCTATCTATCTGTCTGTCTGTCTTTCCGTCTGTCTGTTTGTCTGTCTGTCTGTCTGCCTATCTATCTATTTATTTGTGTCTGTATGTCTGTCTATCAATGGTGCAGCAGAAGTAGAAGAACCACTCAATTACTATTTGACCTCTGCATGTAACCCATCCATGCCGTGACCATATCTGGTCACCACGGCTGCCCCAATTTCACCATCTCAGCACTACTGCTAGTACAGTTTAGTCTTGTACAGTTTAGAGCAGCAGTTAGACCATAGGGCCGGTCTAGAGCTGTGAAATTACATTAAAAAACACAGTTTTGAGTAATTGGGGGAGCTTTAACCTGCAGATGGGAAACAATGTAAATAAAGTGAGACAACAGACTTAAAGGGACACAGTATGAGATGTATAGTCTATCCATCCAAATAAATAACTACTATAATATCTGAAATTAAATTTAAGAATGAATGTGGGTTTATAAAAGCCCCCGTGTAAAGCACTGCGAGGGATCTGATGCCCCCTTGTGGACCCACACTGCGAAGTGGAGCCCAATGGAGCAATTTAGCTGTTTCTTAATACTAGTTCCTTTTTTTAGTCCTTGTACTAATGTGACCCCTTCTAATTATGCCCACATGCTGTTTCCCCCTCGGGGGCTAATAAAGTTCACTGAGTGCAAATGAACCAAAATCACACACAGAAACTTTCCCCAAATTGCCACATTTGCTCCAGCACTTCCTGATGACTTAAAATGTGATCAAACCTGTCAGCTACGGTTTTTAAAGTTTTTTTTTTTTTTTTGCTTTCCTGCTTGTGAATAACGAATGCTTTGAGGTGCATCTACATATTTCAGCAGAAACGGGTTATCCACTGAATATGACATCATTTGCACTATAAAGCAGCAAAGGAGCTGATTGGTCTCTATTTCCGCTGTAACTCAGATGTAACTGAGGTAGTTAAGTTCCATCGGCGCGCTCAGACGAAAGATCACGTCTGATCCTGCTTCTAAAGGGAAACTTCTTTGGTAAAAGCAAACCTCTTCAGCAAGACGGCAACGGCGGGCCAAGCTTTTGAAGGTCATCTTATTTTCTGAGCATGTCGGTGAAATCCCATTGAGATTACCCTTCCCCTGGATAAGAACCCTACAAGTTATATCATTAAAAGAAACAAGCGTATTGAGGAGGCTGGTCAATTCTCATGTCAGACCCTCAAACGGTCAATAGAAGAAGCCAGGGCGTGTACTTTAGGGAACGTGGCTCTGGGTAATTCCAGGCTAAAGGTACACAGAAAACAGAGAAACACAGAAAATAGTTTTCTTGGGTTGGTGGAGATGGTGGAGATGGTGATGATAAAAGATGAAAGAGAGGAGGTGAAAGATAGCAGTTTTTTAATGCATGAGGTCTACAAGACTGGACAGGACTGAGAACCATGAAGAACCGCTTGGCTTGGAGATTTAGAGTAAATCCTTCGTCCTAATTATCAACAATTTAGGTTGTCGGCTGAAACATATACATACATACATACATTTAGCTACGTTTAACTCGCTATGCGGCTTTGGAAAACTGCAACGCAGCATTGTGGGAAATGTAGTTCACTGCCCACAGCTACCAGACTTGTTAACTTGTGTTAATCGCTTTACCGAAGTTTTTATGAAGCACTTTTACCTTTGCACCCATCTTCACCCTCCAGAGATGTGGTCGCCATAGTACTCGAACGGTCGGTTGCTATACTGCTTGTTGTTGATAAAAAAACAAACAAAAAAAACAACCAACAAAACTTTTACCAAAGAAGTTTCCCTTCCAGCTTCAAGTACGGCTCGGCTTGACCCGCCATCCTTCAAAATCCACAGAAGACGAGCGTCCAGACTTTTTTCTGTCCTGCACCGAAGGGGTGGAACGAGCTTCCCCTGGGTGTCCGAACAGCAGAGTCCAACGCTCACTGTCTTTAAACCCAGACTGAAGACCCTCCTCTTCTGAGAATACTTGGGCGAATAGCAGCATGGTCACCTTACTGACTTGTGTTTAGTAGAGTATATTTGAATTTTTATTTAAACTAGCTGAGGTTTTTCTTGGGTAAATAGCAAAGCACTTTTGTAAGTCGCTCTGGAGAAGAGCGTCTGCTAAATGCCCTAAGAGTAAATGTAAATGTAAAACCATACAAATGAAAGCATTTTAGCAGGTATGGTCTTTTAGCAGCATGGTTATGCTTGAGGTGTGACACCAGGTAGGGTCCTCGTATCCTGGTAGTCCTCATACATTTGTCCATAGTCTTTTAGTAGCCATAGATTTAGCCTGAATCTAAATTGTGTCAGGATCTATACCAGTGATTATATAAGCAGTGATTATTTAACCTCCCTGTCCAGTAAACTTTACAGCCACATAAAATGGAATAATAAAAATTTGATTTCTTCAATCTTGAAAGGGTGATTCATTAGAGACTAATAATTTTGTAATATTCCTAATTTAATGACATCTTTAGCTATTTGAGTTACTCCTAGAACTGCATGTCCAACTCCAGAAGCACTCATAGGCATTCATCTTCAAGAGTGCAGATCAAGCCTAAAACTTTTGTCCTGCACACATAGTCCTCTGTACTTAACCCATCTGCACAGTAAACACACACACATACACACACTAGTGAGGACACATACTAGGAAACACTGAGCAGACATGCCTGGAGCGGTGGGCAGCCCTAGCTGTAGTGCCTGGGGAGCCGTAGGGGGATAGGTGTCTTAATCAGGGGCGGTTCAGTCACTTCCTACAGTTCAGGGGCTCAAACTGCTGAGGTCACAGGGCCACTTCACTAACCATCAGGCCCCAATTACAGCACTATAGGACTGATTTCTGGCAGTACTGCCGTGGCTTATTGACGAGACCAACGTTTTATTTTATTTATTTATTTATTTATTTATTGTTTTTTTAGCCTTTTTAGTTCCTGCGGCACCAAGAGAGCAGTTGTGGGCAGATGTGTTGCTCAAGGGCAGTTCAGGGGATCAAACCGGTGACCTTCAGGTCAAAGCTGCGCCAATTTCACCATTTCAGCACTACTGCTAATACAGTCTAGTCCCAGAGATTAGAGCTTAATGGTGTATCATGATGGGTAATGTACTTTAGTCCTTGGCTAGGCTTAATCCAGATCCAAGAAACTATCTAAAAAAATCTAAAATGTCTGTAGTACCAGATACCAGTCTCCAGTGTTCCACCATGTATATAGTGAAGTAGTTCATTTTTTATGAATTAACTGACCACTAAATGGGAAGCAGATTTAAGCTGTCATCAGTGCAGACTGGAATTAATCAAATTTGTCCCAGCTCTTTGATTTTTTGGGGGGATCTTCGCCAGTTGCTTTTGGACGTTGCATGTTTCCCTGGGATCATACTGGTACGGTATGCTGCACATTAGCTTTAATCCCCTCAAAAACAGCTGTAATTAATAATTCACTGAAACCAAATAATGGTTCCCTCTTACAGTGATGACATGTCTAAGATCAGAGGCCTGAGATGAAAAGCAGGCTCTGCGGTAGTATGATTAACACCATGAGTAATGATAGCACATGCAAAATCCATTAATATTCCATGGCCACAGACCGCGAGCTTCATTGTTCTGTCTAAAGTAGCCGGCGCTGTTTCCGAACGTTGGTGCGTTCGGTGCAGAAGGACAAGCTCAATTAACTATAAAGAGATCAATTTTCACTTCAGTAAGGGGTGTGAATTCACAGGAAAGGCAGTGTTGAAAGGTTTTCACAGCCGTTTTAGTTAAACATTTTAATTTGTCTTTTGGTGGAAGGGTACCGATGTTTTCACATGAGTAGAAAAGAACATTTTGTCAGATCACGTCTCTTGTAAATGAATTCTCCTGGGTATGACGGAATGTGATTATGATAATCTACAACTTGCCAGGAAAAACCACCATCTGTACGGCATAGAAACTCCTTCAACCATGCCACTAATAAAGTGACTTCTTCTGCTGATAATAAATACAGCACAGCCTTCACAGACCGACTCTTAAACTGCTGAAAACACTGTATCTGTACTGAATCTAGCTGGATATGTAACATATGTAATACCAAGAAATATTCATATTGAGAGTAATTAATGACGATGATGATGATGAGGAGGAGGACGAAGATTCCAAAAGACGTTTCAGCTAATTTCATTTCATTTCATTGTCATTGCTAAACAATACATACATAGTTCCTAAATAAGGAACCATATTTTGTAATAATATTTACTGAATAACTTTAGACAGACATTAGAAAATAATATATAGGAGAAACTGAATATGCTGCTGTAATCACTGAATAAGTACAGTAATCATGGAATAAACATAGTAGTTTAAAAATATATAAGTAATTAATAGTATTTACTGAATTATTTAAAGTACTTACTGAATTACATACAGCAGTCATTGAATAATTTACTGTAGATAACAAATGATTTATGGTTGTTCCTAAATAATTCCTAAGTTGATTAATTATTCGAATTCATAATAATTCATAGCAGGCCTAGAAGAAAATAACGTAAGATATGACAGATGCTACCAAATAATTCAAAGTAATCAATAGTATTTGCTGAATAATTAAAATTCATTGTAATTCTTAGTAGTTCAGAATAATGTATAGTAGTTACTAAATAATTTGTGAAAGTTTACTGAATAATTTACAGTAGTTATTAATTAATTGATAGGTGCTACTAAATAATCGATTGTAAATTATAGTAGTTCTGAATCATTTATAATAGTTATTAAATAATTTGTAATAGTTACTGAATCATTTTTAATAGTTACTGAATCATTTACAGTACATATTAAATAATTGACCGGTGTTACTAAAGAATTCAAAGTAATTCATAGTATTTACTGAATAATTAGAATTCATTGTAATTCATAGTAGTTATGAATAATTTATAAGAGTTTCTGAATCATTTTTAATAGTTACTGAATAATTGACAGTAGTTATTCAAAAATTGACAGGTGTTACTAAATAATTCAAAGTTATTAATAATATTTACTGAATAATTCATTATAGTTCATAGTAGTTCTGAATCATTTATAATAGTTATTGAATAATTTGTAATAGTTACTGAATTGCTGATTTTTAAATAGTTACTGAATGATTGACAGTACTTACTGAGTCATTTACAGAAGAATAATTCATGGACATTAGAGAATAACATACAGTAGAGACTGAATATTATATAGTGCAGTTATTGAATGATTTACAGTCCTAACACTGCTTCATAACAGTGACTGAATAAGGGACAGTAATTAAGGGTCTTAATATGAGTGGAATCATAGAAACTGACACTCTGTCAATACAAATGCTTTCATGTATTTATAGTCTTGTGTTTCTTGTTTATTTTCTCCTGTTTTTAAGCGGAGAACGCTCGTTGTCATTTTGCAGTAAGGTCCCATCTCGTCGCCGGTGCGCTCAGAGCCATGTTTAATTAATTGTAAGTGAGTGTCTGCTTGTTAGACAGATGAAAAGAGGGGAGCTTTCAAGTTGGGTGCAGTGAAATGATAGGCCGGTGGAAAAGAGCGATATTGTGCCATCATCCACCAACTCTGCCGCTCTGATTTAATTTCCCCGCGGCAATCAGGGAAGTGCCTTATCTGGGAGCAATCACATTCATTATAGCTGGAGAGATCCGCCGTGTCACGATTACGCCAACATCGTTTCCCCGAGCGCTCGCCTCCCTCCAGCCCCCACCAAGCTGTCAGTGTATGTGTGTGCGTCTGTATGTGTGTGTGCAAGAACAGCTCCCAGTGTTACACACATTCTTAAATCTTTTCAAACACACTTTTGCCAGGACCTTTATCAGCATCTGGTGGTGACAGATTGACACCAAAGGAAACATGCCTTCCCCTCGTAACAAGCCCACGTTCTCCTGCGTTCACTTTGAGCCGCATTCTTCAAGTGTCAATACGGCTCTGAGTGTGATTGAGCACGACTTAATAGAGCCATCAGCAGAGTGTCACCATCCTCAGCTTATTATTTACAATAACAATCTACATCTAACCCATTGTTCTAGCAGACAGGTGGTCGCTTGTTCTCGTTACCTGCTGACATCTAGTTTCTGACAATGCGGGGGATTCTCCTGTTAAAGATGAGTGTGTATCATTAAATGAACATGCCAGGCCCCACGACGCTTCCCACCCTATTACAATGAACCCAAGTCTTTTCAGAGCCCACTCTTCTGCTGTGTTCCTGTGTGACGTTCCTCTGTAAATGATGGGCTTACACTCTGTGTGCCAGCCGTCATGCAATTTGCAACTTGTTGAGGAACAAGCACGTCAAAGCTACGACTGGCAAATCTGACAAAAGTTTGGTGGATATTTGCAGACATGATGATCTCTCAGAACTCTTCTGAAAAGAAGGACTGTGAAAAAAAGCCCGGCCTAACGTCGGACGTAATGAGGCTCAAACCCAGATAAAAATACCTTATACTAATAATATAGGTGTAGTATAAAAGGAACGTAGCCAAAAAGAGAAAGACAGAAAGAGGGAGGGAAAGAGCAAGATAGGGGAGCTAGCCTGGGTGCTATCTCACCCCCCCCCCCTAGAGTTCTTACTCAATGGTCCTGACCTATAATCATCCGATCGTTATCTCTTACACAAGCGTTGGCCATAACCAGCCAATCTATCCAGTACTTTTGGGATGAGTTGGGGAGCTGGAGATGATGAGGTGGAGTGATTATCACCTCTTGTTGCTGATGGCAATCAAACTCAGAGCAATGCTCCTCCAACATCTAATAAAAGCCGTCCATGGGGTAGATAGCTACTATCCATAAGGATAAACTCTTCTTAATGCTCTTGATTTTGGAACATGCAGTGAATGAGCAGGTGTCCCAATACTTTTGTCAATTTAGCTAATTAGTATCATGCACATATATTAACCAATCAAAGCAAGGTTATGTGGCAGTTGTACCTTAAAATAGCTTTATGGTGTTTAAGAGATATTAGGCAGCGAGTGAACAGTCCGTTCTTAAAGAATGAAAGGAAAATGAGAAAGACAAAGAGAGAAAGATAGAGAGAGGGAGGGAAAGAGCAAGATAGGGGAGATGCTACCCCCCCCCCCCCCCCCCCCCGGAGTTCTTACTCAGAGGTCCTGACCTATAATCATTCGATCGTTATCTCTTACACAAGCGTTGGCCATAACCAACCAGCCAATCCCCTTTGGGGCATGTCGTAAACCCTTTTGAGGTGGGGGTTAAACCGAGCAAGAAGGCAGAATGCAAACATGAAGGAGTGTTGACAGGTGGAGGAGGTTGGTTTCTGTGGAAGAGAGACATTTGAGCAATGGGAAGTGTGTGTTAATGCTGCCTGATGGTTGGATGCATGATTTCAGATGAACCTGGCAAGCAGTCAAGTCAAGCACTCACACAACTTAATGTATCCGGGTTGTTACAGTCACCTCGTCTCAATATCAAAGAACTCCAAAGCAACAAAAAGCCCAGCAGAAATGGATAAGATAACACCTAGCAAGGATTCACCAAGTTCCAGTTCAGAGGAAATGTAGTCTTCCCAAATGTAGTCCATCATTCAGGTCATATTTGGTGATGCTGTATGTTTCTTCAGGTTTGCACTGCAAGACTAATACACACCATATGTCCAAATATTTGTGGCCACCCCTTCTGATGAATGCATTCAGCTACTTTAAGTTGCACCCATTGCTAACACACAGATTATACAGCTTGTCTAGTCCCTGTAGAGAAGTACTGCCAATAGAATAGGACTCTCTGGAACCTAATGAACCTATTGGCACCATGCTGCCTAATGCCAGGTGTGGGCTAGAGGGCTATAAAGCCCCCTGGCATTGAGCTGTGGAGCAGTGGAAGAACTGTGTTCTCGGAATGATGGCTGGTGCCCTGGGGTAGATAGTTACTATCTATAAGGATAAACTCTTTTTTAATGCTCTTGATTTTGGAACATGCAGTGAACGAACAGGTGTCCCAATACTTTTGTCCATTTAGCTAATTAATATCATGCACATATTAACCATTCAAAGCAAGGTTATGTGGCAGTTGTACCTTAAAATAGCTTTATGGTATTTTTGCTATATTAGGCAGCGAGTGATCAGTTCTTAAAGAACGAAAGGAAAATGGTCAAGCATAAGAATCTGAGCCACTTTGACAAGAACCGAACTGTGATGTTCTAGACGACTGGGTCAGAACATCTCCAAAACATCAGGCAGGTCTTGTGAGGGGTTCATAGTATTCAGTGGTCAGTACCTACCAAAAGTGCTCCAAGAAAGGATAACTAGTGAACCAATGAGAGGGTCAGGGGCTCCTAAGGCTCAGTGTTGCAACCCATGAAGGCCCCACCTCACAAGTTACAGGGCAACTTAAAGGATCTGCTGTGGAACGTCTTGGTGCCAGATACCATAGCAGGACACCTTGAGAAGAGTTGAAGTGACTGATCAGGCTAGCCTAAAAGTCCAGCAAAGCCAACAGTGGGTTGAATCTGGTGTATTAGGCTGTGCCCAGGGACCCGACAGGAATGCACTCAGCCCCTCTTACAGACTGTGAGTCACCATCTTATTGAATCACCGTGGCCAGAGCCTGCGGTCAGTTGCACTCCACCGTGACCGAGACGTCATCGCTGAGACATGCAGGGCGGAGCATGCTATCTGTGTGACCTCATTTGTTTATGAATTATATATATATATATATATATATATATATATATATATATATGCTTACAGGCAAAGGAGAGGGGTGTGTCGTGGACAACATGGGAACATATTTCACTCTGAGGGTTTAGAAGTGACCCACCTTCAAAAGGACTTTGTGTTTGCCTCAGTTCGTTGTTGTCTGCATGGTGAACCACAGGATACAGATGTGTAATTTCAGTTAGAGGACTATTATTAAGGGCTTTAACCTTATAGAGCCCATATAACCCGTTCAGAGACCCACTATTGTCCATACAGGCCTACAAATAAGGCCTTGTTAGGGTCAGCCACAAGTTTTAAATGCAGCCTTAAAAAATTATAGTTTTTCAAATCATATAATAAATAATCTCACAAATACTTTATTTATTATATGTCATTAATACATTTTATATGACTATGTTGACCATTTTACTTGAATAAAATGGGTCGTCACCACAAAGAAATCTGAATCTCACCCTTGAATCAATCCTAAAACCTAACCCTAACTGTAACCTTTTAGGGTTAGGTTTAGGGTTTAGATTTAAGGTTTAGGTTAAGGTTAGGGTTAGGATTAAGCAGATTTTACTTTTTTAGCGATCTTTAGGTGAGCTGTCAACCGTGCAGCTTGATTTAGGGCGTGTCAGTGTGTGGTAACAACAGGAAAAGTTCAGCTTGCGCAGCTCGAAACGCACAAAAGTCTTGAATCATGGGTGTGTTTTGTTTGGGCGTAACATGCAGTAATAAACCAATCAGGGTGTCTCTCGCTGTTCCCTTTAAGAGCCAGGTGCGGTCTGACTTTGGCGGGTTGCTATTTGAGTGGTGTAAAGCGTGGGGGGGGGGTATACGAGTGTTGGGCTGCACGCACCTGTGTTGACAATTCACTGCCAAGATAGCAACGAACGTCTGACTGTTGACGAACGTCTGTCTAGGCTGTTTTCAGTCAGTGGAGCTCCTCCTGTGTTTTCCGTTGCCAAGATACACAGCAATACGACAGAAATTGACCTGAACACCCCTCATTTCGAGACCACCGCGCCCATCAGTGTAGATATATTCACAAGCAGTGTTGCTGTTTAAACGACGCAGGCGGAAAGCCTAAAAATAGACTGTTAGTGGGGTGTAAGATAGCAATGAGCATTGCGGCGCACCTTGCACAGGGTGTAGGATAAGGCCCTTGGGGTTGATTCAAGGTTAAGGTTAAGGTTAGGGTTAGGGTTAGGGTTAGGGTTAGGTGCAGGTGCAACTTTACATTTCCGGCTTTGGGGTTTTGGAATTGTCTCATTTTACAGCTCTGATTGGTTTTGCTGGAGGCAACAGGGTTTAAAGTTTGTCATGTATTGGACTCTCATTATTCAGGAATTCCAAGGATTCAATGGTATTCCAGGACACCTTAAATTCCTAGAGGCCTAGTTTTCACCTAAAAGTCAGCAACCCGACTGCCTTAAAATGCACATTTATTCAATGTTAAATATTAAGTCAATTTAATTTAACGCACAGATGCATGCATACATACACTGCCATGTAAATCTATCACTTGAGGTTCAATGAACTCCTCATTTTAAGAGGAAGGAGTCTATTGTAGAGGAAAGCAAAGTTTCTGGTGTTTGGTGTGTTTCCAGTGGTCATGTTGTGGCTCAAAAGGCTGGAATGATCCTGTTTAGCCACTGTCCATCCTAACGAGTCTCAGGGCGGACTCGTCTCTTCACACTGGAGCGCAGATTACAGCGCTGGCTAGCCGCTGCTGCTGATACAGACGCTGCTTTGAGGTTGGAGTCTGGGCAGACTTTGGAATTCACTCACAGCACTTTGATAGAAAAAGGGGAATTTCCAGCAGGCTGCTCATTTTCATGAAGAACAAAGCAAAGAAAATAAAGCATTTAATGCTGCCATTTGGCCTCATCAGTTTCAAAAGCCCTCTCCATGGATGAGCTGATTTTCCTCTTGTGCTCCTCAAGCGTGAGAGGAAAGACTGAATGAGGAAAACACCCATGTTGTTGAAGAGACATGATTAAGAAAAATGACAGAAACCAGCATCTTTAGCCAGAGCTACTGCAGCTACTGAATATAAAAACGCTGTTTTCTTCACTCAGAAATGACTGTGATTGGCCAGCTGTTCAGATGTTGGAAAATATCCACTGAAAGCGCTGCATTCTACCATGACCTATCAGAAAAATAGGCCTTCCAGGCCTTTTCATCTGGTCTAGAGCTTCACAGGCTTGTAATTACAGAGCTGTTCCATTCATATTTGTCTTTAGCATTTTGGAAGCAACCATGCTAGTTAAAAAGGCTCATTTCTAACCAATCAATGGTCTTCAAAGATGTTTTTAAGGCATGGAAATAAAAGTCTTATGTGTAGCTCACATTTTACACTTTGCCATGTTTACAGCAACGAACATGGTGACTCTGGAGGAGGTCGTGATTATAAAAAATAGGTGTTTAGGTTCTATCATGAGTTTCTTTTTATGACAGGGGTCATGTTTTGCTTGATTTATCAGCTATACTGCCCCCACGATTTCCAGCCGTGCTGCTCCGTTAGGACGAAAACGTCCTATTAGCACTAGAAGAAGAAGCTTCCAGAAAGTCCTGAACGACACTGCATTGTCAATTGTCATTGTCATTTTGTCACAACTCCACCCTGGGTAGTCTAGAGGTCTTCAGTGATAATAACATACAGTGATGATATATGTATATAGTATCAAAACAGTTCAAATAAAGGTCCTCTGTCCTCAGGTCCTCGGACTGTCCACTATGGGTGGCAAATCATTTAGTGTTGCTGCCCGTCTCCATTTAAAAAAAAATGTAATCTATTCGCTCCTGCTCCAGCTTTAAATCTTTTCACAGAATGCCTCCATTTCCTCTCCACCACTGCGTTTGTTAAGAAATTGCTGCATTGGCATAGGAAACCATCGCAACCACCTAGCAACACCAAGCAACCACCTGTAATAGCATAATGACCACATAGCAACATCAAGCAACCACCTGCAATAGCATAATAACCACATAGCAACACCATAGCAACCACCTGCGATAGCATAATAACCACATAGCAACACCATAGCAACCACCTATCAAGTTGCACAATAACCACATAGAAACACCATAGCAACCACCTGCAATAGCGTAATAACCACATAGCAATACCAAGCAACCACCTGCAATAGCATAATAACCACATAGCAACACCATAGCAACCACCTGCAAAAGCATAATAACCACATAGCAACACCATAGCAACCACCTATCAAGTTGCACAATAACCACATAGAAACACCATAGCAACCACCTGCAATAGCGTAATAACCACATAGCAATACCAAGCAACCACCTGCAATAGCATAATAACCACATAGCAACACCATAGCAACCACCTGCAATAGCATAATAACCACAAAGCAACACCAATCATCCACCTGCAATAGCATTAAAAAACACATAGCAACACCAAGCAACCACCTGTGATAGCATAATAACCACATAGAAACAACAACGCAACCACCTGCAATAGCATAAAAAACACATAGCAACACCAAGCAACCACCTGTGATAGCATAATAACCACATAGCAACACCATAGCAACCACCTGCAATAGCATAATAACCACATAGCAACACCAAGCATCCACCTATCAAGTTGCACAGTTTCACCCTACTGGCCAAATAGAAACAGCCAGCCATGTTAGCAGTGGAACCCCACTGCATTTTCTTCATGAGATGTCTATTTATTTATTTATTTATTTAATATCAAATAATTAATAAATTAGGCATCTGGCAACCCCCCCCCCCCCTTTCAAACTCATGCTTTCGCACACCTTGATGACTACACTATGGTTATAAATAACTCCACATCTGCCAGTTAAACCATTCCTGACTTATTAGGCCTGAAAACACAGCCATGCAAACAACCTGAAAGACACGGGTTCGGTTACATTTAGAAGAAAATAAGTTAATTAGTTAAAAAAAAGCATGAGCATGAAAATGCATGAGACTTTCTGCAACACCCGGTGTGACCAGGATGACTGACCACTTCAGACTTCAGAAACGTGCATCTGCAATACCCAGTGTGACCATTACACTCAAAAACCAATAAAAGAGAAATTTGTGGCCAGACTTTTGGCAGACCTTTGCAGTGTTAGCTGGCATAGCTAATAAAATAAGATTCATCTCAGCTGAGATGGTGAGACGGCCGTTCAGCTGCACCACGGATTCCAGACGCGGCGGTAAAATCAATAGCACTGCTGACGGTTAGGCTCCTCCTGGCCCCGTGCCTCCTGACGTCCTTTTCATCTGCTTGAAATATGGGCAGGTGCTGCCTTGACCTTATTCGATTCTTCTGCACAAATGGTCAGTGACACAGACAAGGGAGAGCACCTCTGCCATGTGCCTGGATAAAAGTTACATGAAAAGAACAGCTTTCAAACACACTGTCAGCGGCTGTCAGAGGCCGAGAGACACTCGCCTGGATCTTTGTGTTGTAGCAATGCTTTCATGGTACGATTTTTACTGAGAGGTATTTGGCACTAGTCTGGGCTTTCTGTAAGAAATTGACGGCATCCATCTGGTTTCAGCTGTAACCAATTCAGCCTAATTCAATTTTATTTATATGGCAGTTTCTGAAACAGACGCCGCCAACAGACACTGACACTCCCCAGGTTCTTCATGTCTAGGAGGGCTTTCATGCAGTGAATTCCAGCAAGCAAAGTTTGTGGACATTCTAATGAATGAATGCATTCAGCTACATAAAGTTGCACCCATTGCTGACATAAATGTACAAATATACACATACATACATCTTGTTGAGTCCCTGTCGAGGAGAAGTACTGCCAATAGAATAGGACTCCCTGAAGCAGATAAACATGGGCAGTGGTGGCTCAGCGGTTAGAGCGCCGGGATATCGATAACAGGGTTATGGGTTCGATTCCCGGGCTCGACAAGCTGCCACTGTTGGGCCCTTGAGCAAGGCCCTTTACCCTCTCTGCTCCCCGGGCGCTGGTGTTGGCTGCCCACCGCTCTGGGTGTGTGTGTACTCACTGCCCCTAACACATGTGTGTGTGTGTTCACTACCAGATGGGTTAAATGCGGAGGACAAATACGTGCACCTTTACATGAACCTGTTAGTACTATGCTGCCTAATGCCAGGCGTAGGCTATAGAGGGGTATAAAGCCCCCCTAGCATGGAGCAGTGGAAGGACTGTGTTCTCTGAAATTATGGCGGATGCTTCATCCAATACGTTTGGCATGAGTTGGGGAGTTGAGGATGATGAGGGATGTGGGGTGGTGATCATCCAACATCCTGACCTCAGTAATGTCGCTGCATGCAATCAAATCCTCACAGCAAAGCTCCTCCAAAATCTAGTAGAAAGCTAGCTCTAGAGGCAGTTATTCCAACAAAACCAGGATCAGCTCTATTATTAATGCCCTTGAATTGGAAAGAAACAATGAATGAGTAGGTGTCCCAATACTTTTGTCTTTTGTTTTCTTGGAGGTCCTGGTCCAGAAAATGAAGAGGAGATAAGAACTGTGTTTAATACAGCCATTCTTCATAATCCACTGCAGCACAAAGGCTCAATTTAGCATCACCCTGGGAATAGAGCTTGCGGGTTGGCTTGAGTTCTACAAGCTTCATCTCGCCACAGGAACTGACCACCTGTGCAGATTTCAGCTCAGTAGCGCCAGCCTGGATGCACCACGACAGCTCTGGAAATGCTGCTGATCATGTTGTGAAGAATACACCATGTTGCTTAATGTGTTTTTTTTAAAAAAGCAAAAAAGCAACATTATGCAGCAATTGTACCTTAAAACAGCAGCTTCAGAAGCATGTTGATACTCCACTGATCTGTAATATGGAGTATTACAGGACTCTGCTGTTCAGACACCCAGGGGAAGCTCGTTCCACCACTTCGGTGCAGGACATAAAAAAGTCTGGACGCTTGTCTTCTTAAAGGATGGTGGGTCGAGCCGAGCCGTACTTGAAGCTGGAAGGGCTCTTGGTGCAGATCGGCTTTTGACCATCGGAGGGGCTGGCTGGTCCAGTCTTGGCTTTGTAGGTTAGAGTCAGGGTTTTGAATCTGATGCAGGCAGCAGCTACAGGAAGCCAGTGAAGAGAGAATGCAGCAGAGGAGAAGCTAAACATGGCTGAACATAGAAACGCTGAAGCCGACCCGTGCTGCTGCATTCTGGATAAGTTGCTGGGGTCAGATGGTGCGCAAATGAAAGACCGGCAGAAGGGAGCTGCAGTAATCAAGTCTTGAAGTGACGAGAGACTGAACGAGCACCTGGGTCGAATTCTCTGGATGTTGTAAAGGGGAAATCTGCATGAATGAATGAATGGAGCTGTCCTTGGGTTGTAACTGATGACGTTTCACAGGAACACAAGTACAGACAAGAACTCAGACTGAGAATCAGCCCAACTCTAATAGTTTTATTCATTGCAGATAGGTAGCATAGTGGCTAATGGAGGAGGAAACAAGAAGAGGAACCAAAACACTAAACACAAAACACAAAAACTGTGAGGAACCAAAACTTAAAAGCAAAACCTCAACAGCTTTAAGCACTAACGTTTCACATGTTTAAATTGGAATTGTTATAATTGAACAACCTTCAGGGACAAGATTGTCTGCCCACGAGTTCTTATTTCCATCAGAATGGCAGATGTGAATAGCATATGTGCTGTAGAGTGGAGGAGGATCTACAACCATCTATTCTAGATATGTTCTCCAATTGTCAGAAGGTGCTCACAAACAAGGTAAAGAATACATATTGGCCAATTTCTTGGACAGGGATAGGCCTAAATTGTATGTTGATGCTGAAAGAAGATGATTTGGTCATGTGGAGTAAATGTGTCTGTATTAGTGTACATTAACATACTGTAGCTGTATGGCTTGAGAGGTATTTCCACCCTCACACACACACACACACACACAATCACACAAACTGCAACGGGCCTACTTGAAGCTCCCCCAGCCACCACATCCTAACTACGGTGGATACCCATGTGTTTTGATGTGTCCAGGTGTGTCCAAACTTTTGACTGCTACAGTATATATATATACATTTTGCTCATTTTCGCTCAGAAAAGTGATGCCCGAAGTTGATCCACGGTTCGCAAACCAGCGATAACGAGCACCTCCCCCAGATGAGCCCAGAATTGACCCTGGGTGCGAAACTGTGTATCCGGGACAAGTGTGAAAAAACACCCTGTGTGGTCATTTCCCAATCAAAGTGTAAAACTTCAAAATGCACTTATATTGCAAGTGTTTCTGATAAAATGGCCAATGAGTTTAGTGTTTAAAGCAACTCAGAAAAACGACCCAACTTCGTTTTAACACATGATGTAAAGTTTTTGCTGGAGATGTAACGGATTCTTTCAGATTGGCCCTTGGGCGCCTCGATCCCTGCCATGACGAAACTCTGACAACACTGACTGAGAAAGCTCACTCTCACACTCGATTTCTGTCGCCGCCAATGACTTAACGTCTCCTGCTTCAAAAGAAAGTCCATTTTTATAAAGGCCTGAAGCGAGGTGGCTGTAATCTAGATTGAATCGTGGACATGTCCTTGTCCAGTCTCCCGCGAGGTGTGTTGAGGGTTTGCCTCTCCAGAAGCTGAGTCGGTGCCGTCTCCTCACCTTACCCCAGCTGCTCGTCTTCCTCCCTCTTAACGGGAGTTGACATGCCGCTGCCTCAATGCCGCGCTTATGACACCAGCAAGAGGCTTTCTGTCAATCTCCATTCAACAAATAAATAAATAAATAAAAGACTGAATAAACAACAAGAAACTTGCGATTCTTCAGAATGTTCTCGCCCTCTATATCTTCGCAGTGCTCCTCCTCCCTCCTTAGCTATCTTTCTTATCCATAGCCAACCACTTTCCTTTTTTTTCTCCGGCCATCTTTCTCTTCTGTAGCCATCCTTCTTCTCCCTTGACCCACATCCAAGCCGCTTTTTGTCTCTTTTATTCTCTAGCTGTCTGCTGTGCTGTAATTGATCTAGGTCTTCTTCGCGTTACTTCATCCTCATTGTTCGCTACAGCGACGTGGCAGAAGAATAAAGGAACAATGGAGCCGCTGTTGAAATGATATCCAACACATACAAAGCTGCTTTCAGGAGGAGTTTTTAAATGGGATTGTGAACAAAATGATTGCCGCGGACAGAAGACCAAGCCTGTTGTATGAGAGATGGCCTTCACTGATTGTTCGTCGTAACCAAGCAGATGAGCTGGGTATTATGAACCTCAACCTTTAGCAGGTTAGCAGTTGTGTGAATAGTGAATGACGATAACATTCCCTTCCTTTCAGAAGTTGCTTGGACCCGCTTCCCAGCGTAAACTGCAAACACACGCTTTCTGTTATTGTTAATTATTGCCTTACAATGCCATGGAGGAACTGAGCTAACTTCAATATAAGCCAGCCACCACCTCTGTTTTTCCACGTCTGATGCAGCATTGCAGATCAAATGAGCTCGGAAGAAAGGCCGGGTCCCCAGTTCAACTGCACCAGCTAACAAACGTCTGTGCCGGCCAACATCGCTTAAGAGTGATGAGAAGAGAGAGCGCCATCTATCTACCCAGAGATGGCATTGCCAATTGTGCTCTCTCAGACTCTGGTCGCCGATGGCAAAGCGGCATGGAATGTATTATAAACTCGCGACCCCCAGGTCACAGTGGAAGCACAGTAGACCACGGAGCCCAAAATTTCTGCTTTTGCAAAAACCTCAGTGGCTCAGTCTTTTAATAGTAAAACAGAAAGCCCCTACACGATCCAGCGCCTTACTGTTAAGGATAATGACCATCAAGGTGACGAGTTGTTTTGATTTTTGCCTCCTTAATTCCCCCCAATTTCATTCTGGCAGGTAAAATGTTGAAAGATGGTTTAATGGAGCGTTCAGGTGTACAGAGTGGCTGAATTCCAAAGGTTTGAGGTTTATTAGCTGCCATTAACACAGAGGCCTTTGGTCCCTTCGTCACACTTTTCTAACCCCAGTGGCTATGGTGTCGATAAAAGAAAGAGAGGGGGAGGGAGAGAGAGCGCGAGAGAGAGGCAGAAGGTGCATAAATAGCTGAAGCACGTCTCTTTTAAACATGGCGTAATGGAAGAGGGAAAGCTGGAGTAATCTGTCTTAATGTGCGCAGGGCATTGTACCGTTAGCCTCCTGATTTGCAATTGTTTTAACCTCGCCGCTGCGCTCTCTTGCTGTGGAAGAAGTGGAGTCTATGAACAGTAATGAACGGTTTGAGAGAAGACAGATTAGCGGGGTTGACTTTGTGTGCGTGTGTGTTAAGCTTCAGAGACTGGAAATATGCCGGCTAGCGCTAAATTAACCTTCTCAGTTTAGATTATGATTGATATTTCCCTACAGACTAAAGGTTACGCTTATAAATGTGCAGTGCAATTGATCTGAAAAAAGCAATCCTAAGGTCAGAGACATGCTTTAACTTTTGTTTGAGTTAAGAGGTCTTTCTTTTTAGATTTCTTTTTTCTCTTAAGCAATATTAAGGAGTATTAAATCCACCAAAAAAACATCCCCTTCCCCCCATGCAGAATTCCCTATTTACCAAAGGTGAGTAATCAGCTCGATGTGTGAAGTATTGAGTATTTTTGGCAGACCTGCAAACCTGACTCGGTCACGTAGATTTCTTTATGACATCTGAAGATTTCAACCTTTCCTCTGTAGAGGTGCTTGTTCATCTCTTGTCATTTCAAGGCTTGACTACTGCAACTCCAGTCTGGCTGGTCTTTCTATGTGCACCATCAGGCCTCTGCGATTGATCTAGAATGCGATGGTATGGGTTGTCCTCATCATTTGCAATTTCAGCCATGTTCAACTCCTCTGCGGCGCTCTCTTCTGACTTCCTGTAGCTGCTGACCGCATCAAGTCAGGTCAAGTCAAGTCAAGAGGCTTTATTGTCATTTCAACTATATACAGAGTACACAGTGAAACCAAACAATGCTCCTCCAGGACCATGGTGCAACACAACACAACGCAGACAGTGCAGACAAGACACCGAGTGCAGACTAGAAAGTGTAAATAAATAAGACAGAGACTGAGACTGTAGTGGGAAGAAGGGTTGTGCAATAAAATGTACAGGCTGTGTTAAATACAGTAGAGTGCAGCACAGGTTAGTGCGGTACTCTAGCAGCTATTTTTAAAATAAATATCTTTTGGATACTAGCCAGTACAAACTAGCTAAGGGTATTTTCGGAGTAAACAGTGAAGCACTTTTGTAAGTCGCTCTGGATAAGAGCTTAAAGTGTCATTAGCAGTGTTGGTTAGCTCTGCTGGTACTCACTGTACTGGGCTGAGTCATGCACTTTCAAGTGGGCTATTTTGATTTGAGTCAAATATGATAAAAATAACACTGCTTAAGACTCAAGACATTAGCTGTGTCCAAAACTGGACCCTATTGACTATATAGTGCACTACTTTGGGTTTCCTCCACGTTGTAATGGTGTCAAAAAACAACAGAATTTTCAGTGCACTGTAACAATCCCACAATGCACCATAACATACAGTGTACAAACAATGTACACTAAACAGACATGAAATACCCTTAATCCATTGCATTGTTTGGTTTAAAATTTCTGATCTGGATTTTTCACATGTCGGGGATAGTGAATAGGGCACAACCAATCTAACAACAACAACATCAATCAATGATCAGCTCATCAAGGATAAGCTTAGTTCCAGTCATATTCCAGCCATATTATCAGCTACTTTAATCCCAATCCAGTTCCGAGTCTTTGTTTTAACCACAGTGTTCAGAGCGCCATCTGGTGTCCTCAAGGCTCCATTAACGGAGCACTGCAGCAGTGTGGACGTTCTCAGAAGGTAAGTAAAGGCGTTGAGGTTCTGCAGTGTGGAGCTATTTTACAGTGGAACCTGAAAACAGACCATAATATCCAACCTTTTCTAAAACTCTCACTGAAACGCTCTGTTTTACCAGCGGGAGAACCGGAGAACCGCTCACCTCTCTCTGTTCTTAAACCAGCACTGAAGAACCTATTCAGAATCGAATGGAGGCTAATGCTAATGCTTATACACACATGCTATAGAAACCCCAATCACACACACAGCATCACATTCACCCACTATAAACCAGTTACTACACACCAGTAGACCAACAACCATAGATACCAGTCCAGAGTGTGTACCACTACACTACACACACACTGGAAGTGATTAGACTGAAGTGTTGTAAAGGAGCTGGGAGCTGATTGGTCAGGGAGGAGAGTCAGACTGGGTTAGAAGATATTAAACACTATAAAATATCATTTTAAGAAAAGTCTCGACTAAACTAAATCAGTCAGTCCAGAAAGTCTGATTAAAGAAACTGATACTGAGAATAAAGAGATTTTACTGAACCCATTAATCAGCAGCTCGTCTGATCTAAACTGTTGGGCTGGACTATTTATACACACACACACAGAGAGATCAGATCAGATCAGATCGGTATCGGGTGATCCTCAGCATTAAGAGACTCGGATCAGATTGGGGGCAAAATAACCTCATCTGCACAAGTAGTTTTATGATTTATGTAGTGCACTACATAGGGAGTAAGGAGGGATTTGAGATTCAGCCCAAAAACATGCATACGTTGTGACGTCAGAATTTTCATGAAGCTCTGTTGTTGAGATCAAGGCTGTATTTAGAACTGCATACAACCACACTGTGCTTAATAATACACCACCATTAGTACCACAGTCATCATACTATGCTTAAAATAGCAGTACGTGGTTTTGGACGCAACTCATGAGTCACTGTGAAAGCAGTTCACAGGTTCACTGTTTTACTGCAGGAATAATGCAGTGATTGGGCAGAATTGCGAGCCCTCGCTTGGTGGAATTTGTGTGAATTCACGCCATTGCGAGGTCTTAAATGCCTGGAGGGGCTGGACTAAATAGCGCCAGTGATTTGCTCAGACTGTGGGTGGTATGGTGGGAGGGTACTTTACGTGAAAATTGGTTCGCCAAGCCTTCAGAGCGTCACCTGCCAGAACAGGGGGGAAAGTGTCATGGTGTAATAATCACACATTCTTCTAAATGTGTGCTGAAGCTCACAGCTCAGCGGTTGAGGCCTAACAATGCCATAGCAGAGGACACATCTGCCCCTCAACCACACCTTCCAGAGTACAGCACAAAACGTCAGACTGCTTGTTCTGTCAGCTCACAGGTTCACATCCTGGCTCTCTCGCTGTCTCAGTTTTCGTCTGACCACTTCTATACTTCCCTAAAAGCATCTCACACTCTTAAAAATAAAGGTGCTACCAAGGGTTCTCCGAGCAATTCCAAAGAAGACCAAGATTTGTTTGCATAAAGAACCATTTTTGTCAAAGAGCTACATTTCCATTGGTAAAGATCCTCATCCTCTTTAAAGGATTCCTCACACATATATCACTTTCACAGAAATGATTCTTCTATGGCTTAAAGAACCTCCATTATTTATTTATTTATTTATTTTAAAAATTGTTGTAGTGAATTTTTCCCTTTTTTCTCTCAGTTTGGTACTGCCACTTATCCCACCTGTTCGTAGCTTCCCTTAGCACTAGCAGTGTTCCCGACACCAGAAGGGTTAGGACTTACCACACGTCTCCTCTGACACATGTAAATCATGTCAAACTGCTGCTGATGCGCCACTGCCACACTCAGAGAAAAGCGCCGGGTCTCCCAACATCACCCAACATGGTTGGTCAACATCGCTTTAGGAGTAATGAGGGGAGAGAGCTCTACCTACCCACCTAGAGAGAGCATGGCAATTGTGCTCTCTCAGACTCTGCTGATGGCAATGGCAGTAGCAAAGCTTAGGATTCCAGCCACCAGGCTGTGGTGGTAGCATATTGGATCACTGAGCTACTGAAAATATGAATATATTTTTTATCTACAAACATTTTCAAACATACTCTATGGAGAATTTAGGTCAAACAATTGATTTATCCAAAATTAATAATGAACTTATGCTGAAAAATTACAGTGTTATAGTTCCAAACCTGGCTAGTGTGTCCCCTAGTGGTTGAAAATTCAGTTCCCCTGCATCTTGATGATGATGATGATAAAATAGTGTAGCGTTGAGCAGCAACCTTCCAAATGTTGATGCTCCTATTGGTCGCTGTGGCAAGGTCTGAAGCAGAAATGCCTCTGATTGGCTGCTACACTGCCAATGCCTCACTAAGCCCTGCCTCCAAACACTTGTTATCCAATGACTGACATGCATTGCTGAGAGGGTGAGAGAGAGAGATTCTTAAATGGTAGAGCCAGCATCACAATTAACACTCTCTCCAAAATGTAGGCTTATCCTAAAACTATAAAAAAATCAGTGGTCATAGATCACAAGGTTGTGGGTTCGATACCCAGGTCCACTACACTGCCACTGTTGGGTCCTTAAGTAAGGCCTCTAACCCAGTCTGCTCCAGGGGTGTTGTAGCATGGCTAGCTCTGAATGCTGATTCTCCTTTCACTCTCTTCTTCAGAGGTCAGGACCCCACACTGTTCCCTGAGGAGCATTTGGAGGTTATTCAATATGAAACTGTGGAGGAACCTCTTAATATGCTTTGAAGAACCTTATTTGGGTGGTGGGCTATTCTCAGCACTGCAGTGACATACCTAAGCAGGCAGGCCGTAAGATCTACAGACAGGGAATTCACTAGGATTCATGTATAGTGTGTTATATTCGTTAAGAGGTCATAATTATGTTATATTAGTGTAAAATCCTGTAGTATTACTTAGTATTAAACCCAAATTACCGCCTCAGTCCACATGCTTCTTCACCTTCAGAAGCTGCTTCTGGATCTGTGGATCTCAGCTTGTCCAGAAATGCATGTGTACAGCATGTCCACAAAGGGGTGGGGGGTGGGGGGTGGTACAAATCAAAGTGTGATTTGTATTTACAGCAGTGGAAGAGTAAAAGTAAAGTACACTCCACACCTGCAGGGGGAGCCCAGGAGCCTAAAGTTCGGACAACAAGCATTCCTTGTCTGATCATTTGGGATAAATGATCAGACTAATGATCAGACTACTACTGTTGGGTTGTGGTCACCACAGCAGAAAGCACCCTGAGATTTTCTGTTAGATGACTGCAAGCTAACTTTGAAGACTCCATGGTGGGGCAGCGGGACTCATATATCCAGTGTGTGTGTGTGTGTGTGTGTGTGTGTGTGTGTATGAGTATGTCCGTGTGGACAGTTGTGTGTCCTGAAGTTGCCTGTGACATAGATACTTTCACAGCATTTCTGAGACGAACACTCAGCACCTGAGGCGCTGTTGCAAGCAGTGATCTATAATTCATGCATGAGTGCTTGTGTGAATGTGTGTGTGTGTGTGTGTGTGTGTGTGTTTGTAGGTGTGTGTGTGTGTGTGTTTGTGCGAGTGCTAAAACGCAGATGGAAGGCAATGTGTGTCAGTGTGTTAACTGGTTTGATAGCCGGTTCTGAAGCCGTGCTTTTGTCCGTCACTCGGAGACATCTGCACACTGCCCCATTCTCCTGCCCTCTGACTGATGGGCGTGGACTGGAGTTAACTGGAGCCAGATTCCCAGGATCCCACTCCATCACACGCGAGCACCAGCAGCTCTGGAGAGAAAATGAGAGCAGAAAGAGAAGCTGAATCTGGTTGAATGTGTTTCAGGACTTGGCCTGGTCTGGCATGGCCTCTGTGGTCAGAACAATGAGCAAGCAGTACCTTAGAGAGGCTAATCCTGTTAGAACACTAAAGAAGGCGGTAGGTTGAAGAGAAGGTTGTAGGGTCGACATTGTTTAAGTGTTCAAATGCTTTGTGGTAGCTTCTATGGTACTATGATAAAAGTACCAAGGCTGTTTTCACACCTGATCTAAATCTAGACCAAGACCTGGGCCAAGGTTTATTTTGTGCATTATCTACAATATTCCAGTTAGTGTTGGTTTGGCTTTACAGTTTAGTGAGGGCACTGAAGAACAACGCTGGGGCCGAGGAGGCATATGGACCATGGTCTGCTGAAGCACCTATCAGATCTGCTATTTTGGTTCAGACCAAAGTGGAAAGTCTGAATGTCCAGACCAAACAAGGTAGCCGTGAAAGCACCCTGAGATAAACCCTGTCAGCCTAAATAGGGATGCCATAGCACAATGCATAGGCACTGAATAATGTCTCACAAAGCGATACTTGAATATTTATAACCTAAGCAGTGTCCTGAACTCAAACAGACAACAAAATAGGGGGTCCAAAAACAACAAAAACAAAAAAATGTGGTCTTTTGGTTCAACCTAAGTTGATCCAGCTGAGAAAACAGCTACTAATTATGTATTAAACATGCGATATTCCAAAAATTAATTACATATTAAGTCTAATTATGAAAATGATCTAAATATAGACTTATGTTTACAATTACTAATAAGAAAATCCCCTATTCTGAACAAAATCGACCCTAGTTCTGCTTTGCCAGTTCTCTAGTTTTATGACAAAGACATGGAAGTCTTCTGTAGTTCGACCAGGAGACTCGAATACAGCGTCACCTTCTTTCAGCCAATCAGCAGCCTCCACCGGTGTTAAAATGCCTCTAATTACTCGAATTATTTTGCTGCTTTCAGAAGTGACACCACGTCTATCCCTCTTTCCTCCCCACCACCACCAGTTTGGTCCCGATGGCTGCCCAGGAAGGAGGGTACATGTCACAGGTTATGCATGGTTGCCCAGTATTTAGGTTGTGGTTCAACCAACCCACTGGCTTATCGTAACCCACTCTCCCCCATATCAGTAAAGTAATTGTGAGGCTGTGAAGTAAATTTGTTCGAATGCTCATAAATGCAGATTTTCATCTAGACCATGTTCTTCACCAGATAAATGCAAGGTCAGCACTAAAAACTCTTGTTGATAATCAAGAACTGTAAGATTAGAAGGTAGGTTGTCTGCCTTGGCATTAAAAGGTTAAGTCCAGTGAAACACTTCATGGCTGCGGCCTTTGGGGCCTGACGTGCCCTCTGTTGTCAGAAAAATGAGCCGAGTGTCTTTCAAAGAAGCTAAATCCACTCTAAAACAAAAGGACACTGTGAGACAGTAGAGTGAGCACTGTTTGTCCCTTCTCCCGGACGGTTACAGTAGATGACCTTAACGGCACGGTCCAGATTTTTAATTGTACGGATTCATACACTACGTTTACGGTTACTCCTAAATCCTTACACTCACTGAAGATTTTTACAGCTGAAAAGCTCTGAACTGTAGAATTCATACAAGAACTGTAAAAGTACGGCTGTCTAATAGAATGTATAACAGTGCCTCAGGCACAAAGCGTGTAGCAGTAAGCACTGCTTCAGCTCTCATTTGAACTCCACATCTACACTATGGAGTTAGTAGAGCTGCAACTTCACCGCTTCAGATGCTTCTTCGAGTGCTGCCATAGAAGAACCCTTTTTGGTTTCATAAAGAACCATGTTTGTAATAGAGATCCGTGAGCGTAAGGAACCTTCACTTGAGTCAATTCTCGACTACAAACACGGTTCCTGATAAAACCAAAAGAGGTTCTTACATTTTCATTTACATTTACGGCATTTAGCAGACAGTCTTCTCCAAAAGTGCTTTACTGTTTATTCAAGAATAACCTCAGCTAGTTTGAATCGACTAAAAATTAGAATCGACTAAGATCCTCTAATCTTAGACTCTACTAAACACAAGTCAGTATGGAGACCATAACACTCTTCTCTTCACCCAAGTCCTCTCAGAAGAGGAGGGTCTTCAGTCTGGGTTTGAAGACAGCGAGTGTTGGACTCTGCCGTTCGGACACCCAGTGGAAGTTCGTTCCACAACTTCGGTGCAGGACAGAAAAAAGTCTGGACGCTCGTCTTCCGTGGATCTTAAAGGATGGCGGGTCGAGCCGAGCCATACTTGAAGCTGAAAGGGCTCTTGGTGCAGATCGGCTTTTGACCATCGCCATCAAGTACAGAGGGGCTGGCTGGTCCAGTCTTGGCTTTGTAGGCCAGTGTCAAGGTTTTAAATCTGATGCAGGGAACAACTACAGGAACTGGTGAAGAGAGAGAACGCAGCAGAGGAGATACATGGCTGAATTTAGAAACGTTTAGAAATGTCCTGAAGGTTCTTCTATGGAAAAAAACTAAGCACCTTTATTTTTCTAAAAGAGCCATGATTACTTTAGTAGAAGAAATGCAAGACCAGTGGTCTTCAATCCTCCACCTGGAGATCTACTTTCCAGTAGGTTTCAACTCCCACCCAAATCCAACACACCTCATTCAGCCAATCAAGAAATTCTGAAGACAGTAGATCGTTTGCTGAGATGGGGTGGGATTAGGGATTAGGGATTAGTCTGTAGGCAAAAATATTGGGACGCCTGCTCATTCATTGTTTCTTCCCAAATCAAGGGTATTCAAAAATAACTTTATTATCTTTATTTTGTTGGAGAGACAAGAGTTAAGTGTGGTCAGGAATTCAGATGATCACCACACACCCCACCCCCAAATCCTCCCAAATGTACTGGATGGAGCACTAACCTTCATTCCAGAGAACATAGGGGGGGAGGGACATAGGGGCAACACAAGATGTTCGTATGCATTTGCACATCTGTGTCAGCAACGGGTGCAACTTAAAGTAGCTGAACGCATTCATTAGAAGCTGTGTTCACAAAAATTTGGAGCAGGCCTGGAGACCAATGAGTTTGACCTTAAAGTTGAGAACTATCCAAAAAAGACGAAAAAGGAGCACAAGGAAACTGGGTCAGAACTACAGCTGAATTACCAGACTGAGCCGGAATCCTTTATTCCTCTCGCACCTCCCAACCTCTAAACTAAACTTTGGTAGTCAAATCGGCCCCCTACTCTTCCTGTAGTGTATTACAGCCGGTCAGAATTGACACAATATTGTGTGTATCATAAGATAAGATAAGATAAGATAATCCTTAATTAGTCCCACAGTGGGGAAAGTCTCAGTGTCACAGCTGAAAGGGATAGCAAGACCCAATTACCAATATATACACAATATAAATAATAGAAGTAAAAAAGCAATAACAATATTATTTACAGATTATTAACAGATAATTGCAAATGGTGGTGGTGGGGGGGTACATGGTCAGAGGAACATTATACGGTAGTTCAAAGTGTGGCCATCTGGTCAAAGTCGGTTGTAACCCCACCCCCTTAACCAATGAGATATGTTCTTTTGTCTTTTATTTCTAATTTTAACCCAATTGGTTTTTTTTTTACCAAATTTGGAAGGCCAGTTACTCAATCCTTATTCACGTGAACTCCCCCTTTCAATAGCAATGCCCCCCCCCACAACAGTAGGAGGGAGAAGACTAGCATGTCTCCTCCCCTGTGAAGCTAGCCATCGTCTCTTTTTGAACCACACTGATTCAGCATTGCTATTTATCGATATTTAACATAAACATAAGTATTATATTTTTTATATTTAATTACTAAAATGTATTTTATTAAACAAATAAAAAAAACAACCAAAAACAACTTCTTATGTGAAAATGGTTTTGTCCATTTGGCCCACCACAAACATTCCACTTTGGTTCCCTTCAGACAAAACATTTGGGCAACCTTGTTTTGGAGCATTATAAAGTATATATATATATATATAATTATATTTTTGTCATAATCAGCTTCAGTAAGCTAACAATATCAGCCCTAAGAGTGAGTGCTTTTCTCAAAAATGCATTTTTAGTTAATTTTATCTCCTAAAACTGATCACCCTGTACAGCACTAGCACATCTCAGCACAAGACTTTTACAGATACACAACTCCTCTTTAAGGAAACTACGGCCTTTGCAGAGCGCTGAGTCATGGGGCCTTGAGCTGCACATAACGTTTAAATTAGTGCCCACAGTTAAAATTCAAGCATTTAAAAGAGGGGATCATCAGAAATCCTGTTTAGTCTGGGACTAGGCATCCTCTGTATCAGGAAAACTGGCTCACAATGGACCCTGAAATAAAATAAACCCAAACACGGACAAATATCAACCCCGAAATAAGGCCAAGTGCTTCCTAACAGGATCTTAAATCATTCCAGAGGGCTGCTGGCTTTCCCTTTTTATTTATTTATTTATTTATTTATTTTTTCATTGCTCGTCTTGATCTGCAGGTTGACCTGATTCCAGGCCTCTGACTCCATCGTTCAGGTCTGACTGCTGTGTGAGCAAAAAAGAGAAAGAGAGGGAGGGGGGAAGAAATTGAGAAATGGAAAGAAGAGAGATGCAGGGAGAATAGAGATGGAGTAGGAGAAAACAAGAAATGAGAGTGAGAAAGAAAAAGAAGGAGGAGAAGCAGTACTGCTGAGAGAGAGAGAGAGAGAGAGAGAGAGAGAGAGAGAGAGAGTGCGGTGTGATCGCTGGGCCTCTAGGCAGCTCTCAGCTGAGCTTTTTTCTGCAGGGTCAGCAACAGCAGCATCCAGCACTGCGTCAGGCCGGATAAATCAATGAAACCCAATTAGACGCTGGAGGAAAGGGAAGGTGAAAGGCAAAACGGAGCTGTGGAGAAAAAAGCAAGCCTCTGAATTCCACTTTTACATTCTTACCATGCAGCCAAAATAACCCTGTAACCCAAACAAACAGGCTAAAGAAGTCTGAGAAGACACGGTACGACCTGTCACGCAGCCCTGCCGCAAAATAGCTTTGTTTGTGAGAGAGCGAGATAGAGAAAAAGAGAGAGAGAGAGGGAGAGATAATTGCATATGTATTATTTTATTTCTCTGCTCGCTAATTTTGTTTCCCAAACAGTGTTTTCCTATCCCTCACTGCTCTCAGCTCACTGTCAGCTTAGCCAAACATCATTTCCATCAGAGGAGAATTTAATGTTGAGTTTAATGCTGAATAAACAACGCTTTCTAAAACCGGTTCAGTACACAAACCCGGCTGCCGCAGCGGTGGAGGAAAACTTCAGCCGTACACTTCCTTCGTTACATTAACTTTCAAAGGTCTGGAGTTCTTCGGGCTGTCCAATATAGCTGAAAATTGTATCGCAATGATATACTATAGCAGTGATGTGGGAGTTATATTCAGCTCAGCCAATCAGAATGCTGTTTGTCTATGTAAATGGCCCCAGCATTGAACCCAGCAGGTCGCCCGGGTGCTGGAGCTAGGCGGTCTGAAGTGTTGTTTGGGAATTGAACCCCTCGTGTTTACCATAAAACGTAAGGAATGCTTAGGAATGATTCTGCCTTGTGAATGATAATACATCCTCTAAGGTTCAGGCCTGGCCTGTTTATCCTCACCGCAATGTGTGTGGTCATTAGGCTGAGGGCCACGATGCTGCCGCTAGAACATATTGCCTGTGGCGCAGCAGCTGAGGCCGCAAACGACCGCCTGACCTTCTGCTCCCGGAGCGATAAGGCTCTGTCCGGGCGATCTGTTGGATGTGAAGGGCGGAGAGGCATGACCTCTCACTGCCTGATTGCCAATGCCTGATAAGGCAAGGTCAGTGACATCAGCACCTGATTAAGACTTCATGAGCGAATCTGGCTCGTGCTCGTGGGTGAACACTGCACACATTACAACCACAGGATGAACAGTATCCTTACTGTGTAACAGTGGCTGGATAATGGCTTGGGAAACATATCCTGTTATGAACCATCATGCCTATTTAGATCGCAAGGTCCTGGGCTATTATTAGTACCCAGAATTTTGGATGCTAGTGCTGGAGGAAGAGCTTTTTATACAAGCCCCTCAGCTTTGGAATAATCTTCCAGTCAGTGTCAATCTTAGGCTGAAAATGTTTTTGAGGTTATGGTTATTAGTTTCCTCGTTACATGAAAGGTGAAGATCTGGGGTTTCATTGATGAAGAGGTGTTGGTGCTGTCGTCCTGCCACTCTCACACGTCCACTAAGGGTTGTTGATGCTGAGGAGGAGGAGGAGCACTGGGAACCCTCATGTCTGTGCTTCCGTCTGGCTCGCCCTTTATAGCTAGGCTGTTTTAGCGAGGCCTGCCGGAGTCACCGTCTGCACTCTTACTGCTGTACCTTACGAATTGTGTCCAGTCACCTCAAACAGCCTAACTGTCAGTGTTTTTCTTCCTGTCTAGCTGAACCACCCTCCTTTCTGGGTTGATGCCGGTGTAAGATCAGCGTCGACTGGGTGTCCCTGCTGCTGCCTGACCTCTAGACTGACTCTACTGGCATAAGGCTGCCTGCAGGTAGGAGTCATCATGTCCCGTTGCCATTTTCATACATTCGTCAGATGAGTTTGAGGTCTGGAACGGATTGGGTTTTGATAATAAGTCTATAGGATTTTTGGTATTTTTAACATTAATTAATGAATTAATTAATTTTTTGAAGGTGTTTAATATCCATCTATGCTGTCATGCTCTAGATAATTAAACCATGGGATTATTGTTCATCGTGGTAATGTTGTTGGAATACCCTTCATATTTATTTAGTAATTTCTTTAGTAAAAATCTTTTCATTTTTTGACATAATGTGAATCTGGAAGTTTTTCTTGTATCAGAATTTTTAATGATAAACAGATCAATAGAAATGCTCCGAGATGACTTGGAATACCATCTTCCATTGAAAGTTAAGAAAGGTTTTCTCATGTAAAATTGCTATTTAAGATACAAGGTTTATGTGTGTTTCCAAAATAGTGATGGCTGCCAATAATGTTGGGCCACTTAAAAAAAGATATTACACAAATATTTAATTAACCCCTCGATTGGCCAAAAGTGTTATTACAAACCTCTATAACCAGAAAATAGCACCACTAGTTTGTACAGAGGTCCCTGTAGTTACTGAATAATACACATAAGTGTGTAATAAGCCTTGCCGTTATTATGGGGTTAGTACATTTTCATTATGGGGTTAGTACATTTCATTATGGGATTAGTACATTTCATTTTCAACCCAGCAGGTCGCCCGGGTGCTGGAGCTAGGCGGTCTGCAGTGTTGTTTGGGAATTGAACCCCTCGTGTTTACCATAAAACGTACCTTGCTTAGGAATGCTTCTGCATTGCGAATGATAATACATCCTCTAAGGTTCAGGCCAATTGGCCCTGAGGTCTGATGTATAATATTCAGAATATAAATTAGGAGAAATTTGAGTAAATATAGCTGTGTAATAAGACACGTCAAATATTGTAGTAGCGTAGTATAGTATTGTAGAATAGTAAAGAATGCCATGTACTTTGTCACTGTGCCAATATACTGAGCCACTACAACTTTGATGAAGTCAAGCTGTATATTGTTGTAGGTGTTTCCCTCATTCCCTTGTTAGCTGACAGGCTGCAGATGTGGTGAAAGGGGGTTTCGGTACAGTGGACATTACCAGCACAGACAGACCAGCATGCTGACTATACTGTCATACAGTTGCATTAAATTAGAGCAAGAATGACAGCAAACAGAAAATACATTTAATAGAAAGCCCAGAGAGTGAATGTGATTCTGACTCCATATTGAATTACACTCTATAGTGTCCTTTTACTGTCTTGAGATTAATGCTTTATGAAACAGATCCAATTGTGGGACAGTAGGAGCGAGTGACCCGTCTTTCTGCTTCATTCTCAGCAAACAAGAGCCTTGCTGTATGATCTACGCTCAAAACAGCGAGGCACTGGATTTACTGAGTACTCCACACTGTTTCCACAGGAACGCATTATACAGTATTGCAGTAATACAAGCTTGTCTTTGAGTTTGACTTAATACGAAGCCAAAAAACAATACAGAGAGAATTGGAGTTTCATTGATTTCTTAAAAAATAATTGAATACTTGAGATGTAAGCAAAGTCATTCTGAAATGTTTGGTGTGAAATCCTGAGCAGCTACATCACTGCCTGGTTTGGGACCTGCACAGTCTCTGACCGCAAGACCCTTCAACGTATTGTGAGGTCAGCTGAGAGGATCGGCGGAGTCTCTCTCCCCTCTGTCATGGACATTTACACTGCCCGCTGCATCCGCAAAGCAACCAGCATTGTGGATGACTCCACCCACCCCTCACACAGACTGTTCTCCCTCCTGCCATCAGGAAGAAGGTACCGCAGCATCCGGTCCAACACGACCAGACTCTGCAATAGCTTCTTCCCCCAAGCCATCAGACTTCTCAACAGCAGAGACTGAACTGATGGTTTCTCTCTCTCTCTCTCTCTCTCTCTCTCTTTCTCTCACCATTTACCCCAGACAATATGGGAAGCATTTTGCACTAATAACTTCTCTCTACTCACTGGACTCAACATTTATTGCACACTGCATAATTTGCACACTACCCCCAATTATTTATTACTCTCTGTCTGTACTGTGTTGTGTTGTCTGTCTGCACTTGTACTGTGTTGCACTTGTGTTCTGTATGCACTGTGTCTATGTTGCACCATGGTCCTGGAGGAACGTTGTTTCGTTTCACTGTGTACTCTGTATGTAGTTGAAATGACAATAAAAACCCACTTGACTTAAAATGATTCCTTGTAGAGAAACTCACCAGAGTCTGTTTACGAAATCGATGCAATTTTCAAAATGTATATTTAAATATCAATAATGTGTGTATATGTATAAAAAACTTGATTTTCCAACCTTATCAATATTATCCCTTTTAATCAGACATGCAAATCCTATTCACACTACAATGTGACGGGGTGGTAAATGTCATGTAAATGTTTATTCAACAAAACGAACACAAACACCAGGAGTACGAAAAGCATGAGCAGCAATAAGAGGGAAAACCCGTAAACACAACCAGAACATGATGACACAAATGGCGAACATAACAGACCTGGGACTGGGAGGAGTTGGGAGCTGACCGGGCACTGGAGCAGCGCTCAGTACATAGACAAGGACAGCTGGGAAACCAGCAGCCAGACCAAATGGCAAGGTCAACCCAACCTGAAACGACAGCGTGCTGCTGCGAGCGTGGGTCACCTTGCTGGGGCGTGGGTGACCTGAGTATCCAGACCTGAAGCGAGCGAGCCTCACTTGGCGCATGAGTAGCCGGGAAAACCTCCTCCTGAACGAGGGTAAATTGCCTGAGCTGACGAGGCGGCAAGTCCTTATTTGGGCCTGTGGGCGGCAGCAAAACATAGCTAGGCCCGAAACTTATTAAAGGAAATTTACTGTCAGGCACTCAGAATCGCCCCGGGGGAGGGCGCGATTCTGAGTGCCTGACAGTAAATTTCCTTTAGTAAGTTTAGGGCCTAGCTATATTTTGCGTGACGGGGTGGTTGGGTTGAGCTTGACAGACCCTGTCCTACATAAAAAGTGTAACAATGTAAAAGTGTGAGAATGTCCATTTCTGTTCCTGTTTGCTTCAAAAGCTCAAATGATGCTCAAATGACTCAGCAACTCTGATTTCTAGGCAGGGCTGGTGATGGGAACCAGGGGTCATGATGTTTTTAACCCAAATATACTTTACTCTTAATTACTTTCCAGACCTCCTAGTTTTATACCGTATGATGATGCTAAAATAGTGGAAATAATACTACAAAAGAAATGCTATGGGGACTATAGCCTGCATGCTCTCCTCCACCTTAAATGGGTATTTAAAAAATACATTTTACCTCAAGACTTTATCGCAGAACTATTGTAAAATGATGTCTAGGAACTCAGACGATGTACTGATTTCCATTTCTCGTAATAATTTTTTTGTGGTGTCTTTTAAAGGCCTTGGATCTCTTTAGAATTGAGCTTGTTGTACATTTTGTTGCATTGTGTGATGGACCAAGGTAAAGGTGCATGTATCTGTCACTGTACTATGTGCAGCTAAATTTTACCCCTCTGTAGTAGTGAACACACACACACTAGTGAACTGTGAACACACAGAATGGTAGGCAGCCAACTCCAGCGCCCAGAGAGGGTGAAGGGCCTTCCTCAAGGGTCCAACAATGGCAGCTTGCCAACCCTGTCATCAATAGCCCAGAGCGCTAACCGCTAAGCCACCAATTAGAATACATATATGTTTTTGACTAAGAGGGTTAAGTTGGATGAACTCAGTAACAGCTCATATTAAGTTGAGCTGACTTTCCATCCTCTTACAGAGTTGAGCTGTATGTACTTTTTAAATGTTCTTAGGTTAGTAAAGTAAAAGTGCTAGAATATTGTAGATATTATATTTCTATATTATAAATACATTTAACAATACATTTTAGTCTCACAAAAATGTTATAAAATCATATTTTCCAAATCGATTTTCAGCAACAACAACAACTTTCCACGGTGTCTCTTTTAAAGGCCATCTGTTTCCATTTGCCATCATTGTGAACAATTCTGACTTGGCAAGTTTCTGTACAACAGAACATTTCACTCCAAATCACACTGAATGCCTTTATTTACAGCTTACACAATTAATTATGCAGACTTTTATTATTATTATTATATATTTTAAATGTTTTAAACATTTGATTTAAACATCAAAAACTGATGTACACATTTGAATCCAGTAAGTTCAGATCATCATTGCTGTTAGTGTACATGCAGGGCAAATGCAAAGGAGACACCAACTTGCTGTGGTTAAAAAAAACGAGCACTACTTAAGCGCTCCAAGCATTTCATTTAGTCGCCTGTTGAAAACGATGTGCTTTCAAGAAAGAGGTAATGAGCAGACGACGGGGAAGCGATTAGCATTGGAGAAACACTGGAGAGCTTTATATGAATCTTAAGGTCAAATTTTCAATTCCACTAAAACAGCAACTCATTTGAGCCTCACAGACTTGCCACGGCGATAATTGCTTCATTTTCCAGTAGAGTTCCTGCTACTGTAATAAACTAAAGCTGGATAAGGGTGGGATACACGCTGAATTGATGAGTTTGTGCGTGGCAGTATTTGGCTGAGCTTAATTCTCACTGATGCATGTGTACAGAAAACACCGAATAAACAGTACTGTGTATAAAGTAATCAGACCAAACAAACTTCCCCACACTGGATTATTAATTATGTTTGTTTTCATTCTTTTTGTTTGTTTATTTATTTACTCATTCATTTTGGGTACAGATTTACAAACTTTGTTAGAGGATGGGAAAACTAAATTAAACAGACCTCCTAACGACCCCGGCAGTGTGACAGGATAATGTAGATGCCTCGTAACATTCAACTGAATATCTATTCAATGCAACTGAACTCTAAGCTGAATGTCAATGACTGTCTATTATGTAACCCTGAACCTAATCCTGACCTTAAACTTAACCTTATCCTATCTGGCACCTATGTGTAATAATTTCCCTTTCATAAATTATAACCATAATCTTACCCTTAACTTAAATCAACCCTAACCTTACCTTTACCCTTAAGTCAACCCTAAATCCTAACTCTAATCCTAAACCTTACCTCTGAATCAACCCTAAATCCTAGGAGTAACTAACCCTAACCCTAACCCTAACCCTAATCCTAAGCCTTACCTCTGAATCAACCCTAAAACCTAACCCTAACCTTACCCCTGGATCAACTCTAAATCCTACTGATAACCTTACCTCTGTACAGTCTAAATGACAATAAATTTCACTTTGATTTAAATCAAGCCTAAATCCTACTCTAACCCTGATCTGTCTATTATGTAACCCTGAACCTAATCCTGACATTAACTTTAACCTTATCCTATCTGGCACCTATGTGTAATAATTTCTCTTTATTCTATTTTTAGATGCTATTTATTTATTCTATTCTATGTCTATTTTATGTCTGTCAGTGCTGTCTGATATGTCTACTTGTCTAGCAGGATATTTTTTGTGTTATATTTGCATACTGGTGGCTGGAGAAATGCACCCCTGCTGTATAGTCCAAATGATTATAAAGTTCACTTTGACTTAATCACCTTAATCCTACTCTACCCTAACCTTACCCTCAAATCAAACCTAAATTCTACTCTAACCCCAATCTTACCTTTAAATCAACCCTAAATTCTACTCTAACCCTAATCTTACCCTCAAATCAATCCTAATTCCTACTCTAACCCCAATCTTACCCTCAAATCAAACCTAAATTCTACTCTAACCCCAATCTTACCTTTAAATCAACCCTAAATTCTACTCTAACCCTAATCTTACCCTCAAATCAATCCTAATTCCTACTCTAACCCCAATCTTACCCTCAAATCAACCCTAAATTCTACTCTAACCCTAATCTTACCCTCAAATCAATCCTAATTCCTACTCTAACCCCAATCTTAACTTTAAATCAAACCTAAATTCTACTCTAACCCCAATCTTACCTTTAAATCAACCCTAAATCCTACTCTAACCCCAATCTTACCTAAACCATATATTTGAATCAACCATAAATTATAACCCTAACCTTACCCTTAAGTCAACCCTAAATCCTAATGCTAACCATAGCTCTAAATTAACCCTCAACCCTAACAATACCCATATCCTTAAGTCAACCCTAAATCCTGACCTTAATCCTCATCTTAACCTTACCTCTGAATTAATTCAAAATCCTAACCCTAATCCCTACCTTACCTCTTAATAAACCCTAAATCCTAACACTAATCCTAATATTACCCTTGAATCAACCCTAAATCCTAACTCTAATCCTAATCTTACCCTTAAATCATCCCTAAAACCTAACCCTAACCTTACCCCTGAATCAACCCTAAAACCTAACCCTAACCTAATCTTAACCTTGAATCAACCCTAAATCCTAACCTAATCTTAACTTTGAATCAACCCTAAATCCTAACCTAATCTTAACCTTGAATCAACCCTAAATCCTAACCTAATCTTAACCTTGAATCAACTCTAAATCCTAACCTAATCTTAACCTTAAATCAACCCTAAATCCTAACCTAATCTTAACCTTGAATCAAACCTAAATTCTAACCTAATCTTAACATTGAATCAACCCTAAATCCTAACCTAATCTTAACCTTGAATCAACCCTAAATCCTAGCCTAATCTTAACATTGAATCAACCCTAAACCCTAACCTAATCTTAACCTTGAATCAACCCTAAATCCTAACCTAATCTTACCCTTGAATCAACCCTAAATCCTAACCTAATCTTAACCTTAAATCAACCCTAAATCCTAACCTAATCTTAACCTTAAATCAACCCTAAATCCTAACCTAATCTTAACCTTGAATCAACCCTAAATCCTAACCTAATCTTAACCTTGAATCAAACCTAAATTCTAACCTAATCTTAACCTTGAATCAACCCTAAATCCTAACCTAATTTTAACCTTGAATCAACCCTAAATCCTAACCTAATCTTAACCTTGAATCAACCCTAAATCCTAACCTAATTTTAACCTTGAATCAACCCTAAATCCTAACCTAATCTTAACCTTGAATCAACCCTAAATCCTAGCCTAATCTTAACCTTGAATCTAACTCTTGAATCTAACCTAACTCTAAAAGGTTAGGTGTAGGCTTGGATGTAGGGCTACATTTAATAGACACTAATTTACACTCAGCGTAAAGTTCCGTTGCATTTAATACACATTCAGCTGAACATCTGGTGAGCATCTATGAGCTATCTACAATGGACCCTTCACCTGAAGTGTTCCCATCATTTTAACCCACCTCCCTTTCAGGCCAGAGCTGGCTGAATGAACTGACAGCTGGGTAATGGCTGCATCCCAGAGTGTGAATGTTAGCTAGCTTGATCAACATTGCTGTACCTTTATCTCCAAGCTAGCAGTTTCACAGTTGTTTCCAATTTAAATCCACTATTATGGTGTTTTACAATCCATTTGTTTTACTCACATTGTCTGGTTATGGACGGAACTGTCTGAACACTTCAGACCGCTGCTTAAATAACAGCACTGATTGGCTGGGAGGTAGCCAAGCCGTGAAGAGTTTGAGTCTAGACAGCTTTTATAGCCTTTATATCCATTTAAAACCAGTTTGGCCATTTGTTGTTATACACTATATATCCAAATGTTTGTGGACACCTAATCAAATGAATCATTCAGCTGCTTTAAGATGCTTTAATCTGACACAGATGTCACAGCTTGACTAGTCCTTACAGATAAGAACTGCCAATAGAATAGGACTCTCTGGAGCAGATACACCTGATGAACCTTTTGCCACCATGCCTAAAACCAGGCATGGGCTAGAGAGGTATTAGAGCATTGAGCTGTGGAGCAGTGGATGAACTGTGTTTTCTGACATGATGGATGGTGCCCCAATCAAATCCTCACAGCAATCAAATCCTCACAGCAATTCTCCCAAATCTAGGAGAAAGCCTTCTGCCCTGGACAACAGAGACAGTTACTCCAGCAAAAGCAGGATAAGGTCCTTTTTTTAATTCTTGATTTTAGAAGAAACAATGAATGAGCAGATGTCCCAATACTTTTGTCCAAAGGCTGTGTACACAGGCTATAATAAATCACATTTCCTTTTATTAGGATAATATTCCTGTATATAGTGCCAAAAGTGAGCTCACTAGAAAAAAAAAAAATCTGGGATGGTTTATATGGAATTCTCAGTGATTGTGAAAATTTAGCTTTAATATTTGTACATTTTAACGTGAATTCCAGACATTCTTATTATTTGACAGGGTTTCAATAAAAGAGATGGGTCTGACTGTTCTGTACCAAGGCCTTAACATGGTCAGTGTCACACATTTGCTTACATTTGAATATTATTTTACTTTGATTGAATTTTACTCAACATCTTGTAAGTGATCATGATTGACTACAGCCGCTAGCTTCTCTGTGCTTCCATACAATGGGGTTTGTTGACAGCCCAGACTTTGCAGATATACAGTGCACAATGCACTCAGTGTATATCTGAGAAGGATGCTCATAGATGTACATACATCAGGAATGTGTCTTTGTGCCATTTCTAAAGAACTGCAGATTCCAGGATCATCAGTTCGAACATAAGGTAAGTACAAGTTATTGGGAGGTGTGGCCACTTTGACAAAGTCTGGAAGAAGACCCAAACTATCCCCCCCAGCTGGAACTGGAGGCTCCTGGAACACCAGTGTTACTGTCTACATTCGAGTGAGCTTTACATCGCCATGGACTGAGAGACTGCTGTCCAAGACATTAGCTCCTGTAGCTAAACCACATGGACAATGAAAATGTCTTGTGGAGGAAAGGTAGTTGTGGGGTGGACAAATCAGGCTAGAAGAGTGATCAAATATCCAGTATATAGAATTCTGCCAGAAGCCTGCAGATGGCTACCAAAAGCATCTGGTCTAGGTGGAACTTGCTTGCAAGTGTGCAAGCTGCTTTCTCTGGTCCTCTTTGTGGTCTGAGGTGGTCTGAGGCTCACTTCTAGTGAACCACTCCTGGCACTAGAGGCAGGGTTGCGTGGTTGCCATGGTTGGCCTGCATGGTTTAAAAAACCTCCTATGAGAACGGTTCCTTGTTTTCAGGTGTTCCTGTATGGTGAAATGCCATAACTCCAGAAAGTGCTGTTCTCCACTGTTGAGTGTTTGTATCCTTGACAAATAAGGAAAAGATTAAACAGATTTTGCAAGAATGTGTCAGAAATGTGATGTTCGATTTAGCTGACGCTCTTATAGACTTACAAGGTCACTTTTAGCGACTCACAAGGTCACTCATATTAGTCAAGTCTAATTTATTTGTATAGCTTTTTACAACTGCTGTTGTCACAAAGCAGCTTTACGTAATTAGTAATTAGTAAAAGACAGAGACAAAAAAAAGAAGTATTAATAAAAAAATATTACAGAAGTGGGCCATTGTAGTGTTAGGAGTCCTGCCCAAGGACTCTTATTGGTGTAGCGCAGCATGGTCAGACTAGGACCGGGAATCACATTTTAACGTGAATTCCAGATGTTATTATTTGACAGGGTTTCAATAATATAAAAAAATATATGGAATTCTTTTGTGTAAATGTGAACTAGTGAAAATGAGCCCCTCCCCCAAACGAGCCCCCAAAATCAAATTCTTTATTTTTCTATTAAAAATGTGTGTTGGCACTCATTCATCCCCATGAAAAATAAAATAGTTCAGTGAAATCATTGAAAGATCCATAGACCATTCTTGTCCATGATGAGTGTATGGAAATTTCTAACCACACTTGTAATTGTTCATGACCCTCACTGAAATGCATATATCACCACTGTCATATATATAAAAACCCCTTGTATCTCCAAAATGGCTATTGGCTCTTTTGTCCAACGTGAAGAACAACTGCCAGATTTTTAGGTCTTTGCATGACGACGATGATATGTGTTAAACCTGAGTCTACAATTCTGTACTGATTAATTCTAGTCATGGTCTGATGTAAATATGGGCAAACGAGGAATGGAGTCCAACACAGTCTGCTAATTTCCCCGCTGTAACACATCTGCTCAACCTGCCATTTAACAAGTAAGTTGAATCAGGTGTGTTTGAGGAGGAAAGCCACTGTGTAGGAATCCACCCCTGGTCTAACGGGAGAGGCAGGATAGAGGGAAATGCTGTAATCAGTTACAGTAATGTTGAATATTTCACTGAGATAATGAAAAACGTGTGTTTGTAAATTAGCGCTGCATTTGTTGCCGCCTGGGCGCCTACACCATGTTTCCTCTCCCTCACAAGAAGATGGGAAAAAAAGAAACTGCACAAATTCACTCGTGAGTTGGAGCAGCTCTGCGCCGACTCCATGGGTTCCCATTGTTCAAATGACACAAAAGACGAGAGCGGCAATTTGGCACAAGAAGCGAATAATCAGAGAATTACACTGACCCTCCGAGAGTTCCATTCAGATCATCACAATGAAGCCTGATTGGAATTGATAGCTCTTTTGAAGGCCCGGATGCTCTCTTCTCCACTAGATATTGTTTTATGAAATGCTCTTTGACACAGCAGAGAATGCCAGCGGATTAAGAGGCAATTGCCCCCCTGTTCTGATGAACTACAGGAACAGCTACACACAGATTTCATCAGAGGCCTCCTTTTCTCGCACGTGTGGTCAGGACGAGACGATGGCCATCGCAAAGAACCAGAGGAAAGCAGAGGAAGTCATTATGCTGATGATGCAGATCACAGCTAATCATACATGCATTACATGACTGCAGCTTCTCTGATCTTAGCCTGCAATCTTAAAAACAAGGTAGCTTACTTCAGTGGGTTCTTTATACGAGTTTTGGTTCCATAAAGAACCATTTGAGTAGAACCTTTTTTTTAATTGGTGCAGAACGTATACATTGACTTCTTGTGAAGAACATTTAAAAGGTTCTTTACATGGGGCTCCAGATGGCCAGTGTGACCCAAGCCATGTCGCACTGCCATCAGCGGCCGGCAAAGATGTCCAAAGTATTCCCATTCATTACTCAGGTAGAAGTGAGTGGAGATACTAGGGTTTAAAAGACTTCTATAGAAGCTGAAGTATCAACTTAAGCTTTTTACTCCAGTAAAAGTGTAAAAGTACTGGTTTCAGAACGACTTCAAGTAGAAAAGTAAAAGTAATGGAAGGAAAATGAAGGCTGAAAGCTTAGGCCGCACCACAGGGGTCTATAGTGCACCACCCCCCTCCCCTCCCCAAAAACCCATTTCTCTAAAAGCCATAATGACGAGAATGTTCTATTAAAATGTTGATGTTAAAAATGTTGGGCTGCACTAGGCTCCTGTTTCAGCTGCAGATCTGCCCATTGAAAATGAAGCATTTTAGTAATATCAGCTCTATTAAAGGAGCGTCTCTGTGCTCTACTGAGCATTAACATGAGCTTCATGGAGGAAAATATGAGGAGGAGTCGTCTAGAAGTTTTGTAATGGTGCAAAAAGTCAAAGTTCAGAGGCGTGTGATCAATAAGCTTTATTGGAATGTAAATGTGGGGCTTAGTCGGGACGTTTCACTGCAGGTCTCTTGAGTCTCTGCCATGGACGTCTTCATAGTAGGCTACATACATCTGCTGTGAGCTTGCTGGAGTGGGACGTGACATGTGCAGGTGTGATGGATCGCTTACAAACCAGTAAGGTGTCAGAATGGTGTATTTTTATACTTCTCATCCAACCACGATCAGATTTACACTTTCCTGATGGTGAGATTTATCTGGATAGGTTACCCCAGTAAAGTATAGATAACCAAAATTTCTATTTAAGTAAGGTAATGAAGTATTTGTACTTCGCTACTTGACACCTCTGGCGGCCGAAGTCTGCGAGAGCACAATCAGCCATGCTCTCTACGAGTGGGTAGATGGCGCTCTCTCCCCGCATCAATCTTTTAGCGTTAGACCCAACGCTTTTCTCTGAGCACGTCGGCTGCCCAGCGATGCAGCATCAGCGGCAGTCCGAAAAGAGGTGGTGGCTAGCTTTGCATGTATCAGAAGAGGTAAGTCCCTACCATCCTAGTGTCTGGAGCATTGTGTCGGGAGCTAGCGCTAGAGGGAGCTACAAACAGGTGGGTTAATTGGCAGTAATTAACTTGAGAAACAAACAAAAACATAAACAACAAAATTTCTTTTACATGTTTTTTATGGGACCAAAAGCAGTCCTTCCATGGCATCGTTTAACAGAACCCTTTGTAGCACCTCTATTTTTAGCACCGGGGAACTGGCTGTGGATTTAAAGGTGCTTTGGTTGCCTCGCTAAGGAAAAACACGTAGATCAGCAGCCAGGGACATTCAATTCAGGTCCTGGAGGCCAGTCCAGCACAGTTTTGGTGATTTTCCAGGATTAGTGGGTGAGTTTGAGCTGAGAATTAAAAAAAAAGAGCAAGACTCTCTAACTCCAGACCTGAAGGCCCACTTGCAGCAAAACGCTTTAAGAACACCTTTCTCTGTTTTAATCAACATTATTCAACAAGCTGAATCAGGTTCATTAAAGCAGGACAGGATATAAGGTGAAGAACCTGAAGAAGCACATTAATTAAACAGCAGGACTGGCTGAGAAGGACTTCATCAACAGAGGTTCCTAATACACTAATGAATTAGGCAGAGATTCCTAATAAACTGTGGTATCAGACGTTACTATCAGCTGGAGTTGTTATTCTCATTCTGCTATACTATCTAAATGTACAGTCCAAGGCAAAAGTGTAGACACTTCTGGTCTAATTACATAAATAGATATACATACAATTGAAATACTGCAGGGAAATGTGTAAAATCCTGCACCTAATACATGGGGTTACACATGGCCAAGCCCATTCCCTTCACCCATATTCTGATCACCCAGTATGTTGCAAACTCTTCACAGGGGTCATCGGCTTGGCCCTTGGCTTTACTGAATTAAGCCCACCTCAACCACTAAGTACTTAGACCACTGTATGAAGAATGTAGATGCAGGTACATGTAGACCAACAGTACCAGTACAAAAGGTGGGACTTTAGCAGTTTGACCAATGAATTCAGGTAGATGCAGATACATGTAGACCAATATTAGTGATTAAAAGGTAGGACTTGAGCAGATTCACCAATGGTATATCAAGGTACATGTAGACCAATAGTGGCAGAGAGAAGGCGTGACTTAAGCAGTTTGACCAATGGCTGATGTATATGCAGGTACATGTAGACCAATATTAGTGATTAAAAGGTAGGACTTGAGCAGATTGACCAATGGTATATCAAGGTACATGTAGACCAATACTGGTGGTTCAAAGGCATGACTTAAGCAGTTTGACCAATGGCTGTAAGTAGCTGCAAGGTACATGATACCAATAGTAGTGATTAAAAGGAGGGACTTGGGCAGTCTGACTAATAGTTAATGTAGATGTAGGTACATGTAGACCAATAGTGGCAGAAAGAAGGCAGGACTAAAGCAGTTTGACCAATGGTTGATAAATATGCAGGTGCATGTAGACCAACAGTGGCAGAGAGAAGGCGGGACTTAAGCAGTTTAACCAATAGTTAATGTAGATGCAGGTACATGGTGAAAAGAAGGCGGGTCTTAAACAGCTGTGTTTAAAGCTGTTTAAATAAAGCTGTGCTAAATCCCAGACATTTTACACAATTTAAAAATCCCGAAAAGAGGACATATGATTACTCTTATATAGTATTATTATATATACATCAAATAACAACTTACAACTGAGTAAACAGAGTAAGTGTAATTCACTTAAAATGTTACTCGAGTAACTGAAGGTAGTCTCTACGCCTCTGGTACAGCAGACCTGCCCCGTGCTGCACTGCGCTGAATCATCACAGACACGACTCTCACCCTGATCACTGCATTAGACCTTGCAACTTAATCAAATATAAAATACCACAAGGGGTCTCTGAAAAGCCCCATAACTGGATTTGGCCTCTTGCGCCGCACAGCTATGAGGAATAAGCGTGACTGCGTTAATCAGGACTGAAGAGGGTGTTTTCCCACTCTCCATCAAATGAGATTAAGCAAATGATACCATTACAACAATATGCATTAAGGACACGCCACCTCGACGTCTCTCCAGCCCAATCTGATTTACATCAAACCGCAGGAGCCTGAGCTGGTTTCAGTGATTGCTATTATTCGGTTTGATTTGACTGCTGAAGCGGGAGTTAGTAACAGGATTTCATGCTGTATAGCAGCCTATTAGAGCGCGGGTCCTGGGGTAATAACTCAGCAGAATGAAGAATCCTCGCAAGACACTGTGTTTTTCATTGTCTACTCCTCTTCCTATTCTTCACACACTCCTGCAACACAACTCATGCAGCGTAGAGCTTCATTGTCTCATCATACACTTCATACTTCCTTAACCCCTTATACCCTAGAATTATTATTCAGTTAATAATCTTAATGCAGAAACTAGGGTCAATTATTTGTTAGCCACTTTGTTTAGCCCATTGTGAGGAGTCCCACAGGGTTCTATTTTGGGGCCTATAAAACTGATGCTAATTATGGAAGTAATGTAGTCAAAAGAGTTATGAAGTGTGGGCTTTAATCCAATAAAACATATTTATATATATGGAGAAAAGTATTTGGACACCTGCTCATTCATTGCTTCTAAAATCAAGAGTATTAAAAAGGTGGACGCCTGTGTGTCCCCAGTGTCCTATTTTAAAAAAAATAAAAATATGGTCCCCCTTACTTAAAGGGACATCTCTCGTTCACACTTGAGCGAGTCTCACATGCTTGCTCTGTGATTGCCAGCCTGAGTGCCGGTGTGCATCTCCCCTGTTGACACACACCCTGGGTACAGGCAGCTTGTGTCTGAAGGAGAAGGAAGAGACCCCAGCAGGGTACAGCATTCATCCAGTGATTTGGCCAGCATGCTTCCGACTGGTAATGGAGAGCGTAAGCCAGTCTAACTCCACAAAAGCTAGCCTTTAAAGGGCCGGTGTGACAGAAAACGAAACATCCTGTGGTTTTTGGAAGTAAAGGAGTTGGATGTACTGTTCAAATATCCATCATGGCTGTGATGTCATACCCATATAGACATTTGCATGAGGCCGCTCTCCAGCCTATAGCAGTGTAAGTAAACATTTTGCACTCCAGCAACATTACATGGTCAGCCAATCAGAACAGAGCTCATTTGCACATCAGACCTAAAGGGTGAAACGTGGCAAGTGGAATTTGGGAAGAATAATAACATAAGTGTATTTCAGCATTTTTCTGGGACTCTGGAGATAAGCCAGAAAAGTGGTCAGCTACTCAATTTTCTGCATCCGTGCAAATACAGTTCATCGGTTGTACTGACCCTGTTGCTGCCCACATTGAGAAGTACAGTAATGAAGACCCGATGAGAGCACAGTGGTCAGTTTGTAGCATGGAGACTGTGCCCTGCATTTCTGTCTCGCCCACACAAAGGCAGAGCTCTCCTTTGTAAAATCAGATGCATTTTGTTTCCAACCAGCATAAGCAGGCCTGAATCAGATCAGAAGAGGCCAGGCTGACCACTAGCCATTATTTTTTGGAATTCAGATGTTAGTAAGTAATCAAGTTAATCTGCCAGCTGAGTCTACAGATTGGTGCTAGTGTCTAAACATTGGCCCAGTCGTCAAGAGATCGCAAGCTTGATGCTTGGTAATGCTACAGCAGCCATCAGCAACATCCATCTGCAGTGCTGGAGACCCAGCTGCAGTTCTAGACCAGCAGATTCAGACCAGCGGTTCCAAAGCATGCAGAAGTTTAGAGAAGGTAACGTTACTAAATCATACTGAACCTAGCTAAGAAGTCTGTTGGGCTTATTAACTGTACGTTAGCGTCAGTTTTCTGTTCCACCTTAAATTAAAAAGTGCAACAATTACATAAAGAATGCCTTTAATATAATTATGCTAATTTTGTTTATGTAATAATCCAAATAAATTAGTTATGTTCGTTAAAATAATAAATAGTAAATCATTTCAGATCAAATATTTTAAGGAGTACAAAAAAGCAATAAAGCTTCATACTAGCAAAACTATTCAATACTGTGCCAACTCACTTAAAACCATGTCAAAATAAAGTTAAACGTTTGGATTTAATGTCTAAAACTTCACATCCTGCAACTGCTGGTCTACAACTCCGATTATCTCTCCGACTCTGGACCTAACCTGCACCTAAACCTTTAATTATAACCCTAACCTAAACTAAACTTAACCTCTTAGACCTAAATCTAATTCTAACTTTAACCTAAACTGAATTTAACATTCTACACCCAAACCTAATTCTAACCTTAACCTAACCTTAACTTACCCTACTACACCTAAATCTAATTCTAACCTTAACCTAAACTAAACTTAATTTACTACACCAAAACCTAATTCTAACCTTAACCTAACCTAAACTTACCCTACTACACCCAAACCTAATTCTAACCTTAACCTAATCTTAACTTAACCTACTACACCCAAACCTAATTCTAACCTTAACCTAAACTAACCTTAACCTACTACACCCAAACCTAATTCTAACCTTAACCCAACCTAAACTTACCCTACTACACCTAAACCTAATTCTAACTTTAACCTAAACTAACCTTAACCTACTACACCCAAACCTAATTCTAACCTTAACCTAACCTAAACTTAACCTACTACACCAAAACCTAATTCTAACCTTAACCTAACCTAAACTAACCCTACTACACCAAAACCTAATTCTAACCTTAACCTAACCTAAACTTAACCTACTACACCCAAACCAAATTCTAACCTTAACCTAATCTTAACTTAACCTACTACACCCAAACCTAATTCTAACCTTAACCTAACCTACAACACCTAAACCTAATTCTAACCTTAACCTCAACTTAACCTACTACACCCAAACCTAATTCTAACTCTAACCTAACCTAAACTTAACCTACTAAACCTAATTCTAACCCTCACCTAAACTAAACTTAACCTACTACACCAAACCTAATTCTAACCTTAACCCAACCTAAACTTAACCTACTACACCTAAACCTAATTCTAACCTTAACCCAACCTAAACTTAACCTACTACACCAAACCTAATTCTAACCTTAACCCAACCTAAACTTAACCTACTACACCTAAACCTAATTCTAACCTTAACCCAACCTAAACTTAACCTACTACACCCAAACCTAATTCTAACCTTAACCTAACCTAAACTTAACCTACTAAACCTAATTCTAACCCTCACCTAAACTAAACTTAACCTACTACACCTAAACCTAATTCTAATCCTAAACTAAACTTAACCTACTACATCTAAACCTAATTCTAACCTTCACCTAAACTAAACTTAACCTCTTACACCTAAACCTAATTCTAACCCTAACCTAACCTAAACTTAACCTACAAGTAGACTAAACTAAAATTCTTACCGTTTCTGCGTGAAGTTTCCATTAATCTCTTGTTTAGAAGCTCCCCAACAGAGAAAATCAGAAAGCTGTGGCACTGCTGTTTTCTCAATTCTTCTTCAAGTACATCACAGGCTGTGTTGTGTGTATTTGGTAAAACAGGGCCACAAGACATGGAGGAGCTACTCATGTCTGGAACAATTATCAGAAAAATAGTGGACAGTGATGCAAGAACAATGACCTTCAGTAATGTATGTTAGCATAGCAACACTTCATCACTTCCTGAAAACGGATCAGTATGTTACTATTTAGTGTACTAACCCTTTAAACCTGCACTATTAAGATGAACGTATAGTCTATGGTACTAGTGTGTACTACGCAATTGGGACACAGCCTTCATACACTGCAAAAAGGGTACGAGAAAAGTATGAGAAAAGGGTTCTTTAACCTCATTTACATCATTCAAGTCTTTCTGGTTCTATATAAAACCATCTACAACAGGTTTTCCATCATGGAGTGCAATAGAATGGCAAGCGTTACATGTAATACGTTTCTGTGAGGGATGAGAGGGAGACGCCTTCAGACGTCTTCAGAGTATTGCATATCAAACGATCTTAATGATTCAATTTAATTAAAAAATAGCTGGAATTCCTCTTAAACGCAGCTTACTTTTTAAGTTAGGATCAAAGTCTTTCTTGCAGCGTTCGCCACAGGGATGTAATCTTGCTCACTGTCAGAGATACTAAGCATTACTGATGGTATGGCTGGTATCAAATTAAGGTCATCCTCTTCTACATAAAACATGCCTGACACTGACTGAGCAAAGCCAAAAAGACTGAGTTCAGCCCGGCCTTCCCAGCCGTCCGATTCTCTTAGAGGGAAAACAGAAATGAACCCAAAACAAACAGGTCTGGAACCGGCGGGTGGCGGGGGTGGGGGGAGGGGGGTGTGGCAATCTCTGCCAACAGCTTGTCGGAGATCAGTTGCACGACAGATGCATAACAGCAAGACACCACCATCGTGATTAATGAGTCCTCGGGGAGTGAAGACAGACTGTGAATGTGAAGCTGCCTGAGACAAATGCATCCAGAATATACTGCAGCTGTGGGGAAGACGCTTGCTAATGGCTAACTTAGCTAGCCTATATTGGAACTGGCGGTTCAGCAAATGTCTTTAACCCAGACCTGTCAAACAGAGGTCCTGGAGGGCTGGGACTCAGGTAGCATCAGATGGTATACTCATACCTATTTCAAATGAACCTGATTCCTTTCTTTAAAGAAGCTTTAAAGCAGCACTATGCAAAATTTGGCATTTCTTGCTCTTGCTCCTGGGCTCCCCCTACAGTCAGAAAGTGGAATTTGCGCTTTGAGACACCACTAGAGAACACACTTTTTTGCATTTCTGGACAAGCTAAGAGATACTGACCCGTCATCCAAAGGTAACAGGTAAAGAAGCATGTGGACTGAGGCGATAGAGTAATATTACAGAATTTAACACTAATATATATATATATATATATATATATATATATATATATATATATATATATATATTCCACACTGCAGTTAGCATGGTGCCTAACCAGGAGTAGTACCGATAGCAACGATATTCTCTCTATTACAGCCAGTAGAAAACCAACATGATTCAAAAACTACTACTTTATGGTAGAAATTCTACATGATGTTGCTTTAATAGACTCTAAACTCTAAACACATACACATATATACATGTTTATATACATACACAGTGAACACCACTAAGACCAATTCTAACTGTAATATTTTTTTTGAATAGCATTTTTCAGGATCTGAGTGACTCAGTAGTCTAATGTGCTACCGCTTTGGCCTGGGGGTCATGAGTTCGAATCCCGAGCCATGCTGCTTTGCCATCATCAAACCGGAGTCAAAAAGAGCACAATTGGCTATGCTGTCTCTGGGTGGGTAGCTGGTGCGGTGGAGCTGGGGAAAACCAGAGAATTTCCTCTGAATGTGTCGGCTGCCCCGCAATGCTGCAATGGAGGCAGTTAGAATAGAGGTGGAGGCTGGCTTCACATGTATTGGAGAAGGCATGTGTTAATTGCTCACCTTCCTAGTGTCTGGACCCAGTAAAAACATATGTACTAACCGACTCTTATACCTTGTACCCACCCAGAACCCACCTAGCCCACCCATGGAAGCATGTTGGCTGGGTTGGAAGAATCTAAAATTGCTCAACCTTTACTTTAATGTCCTGTAATGAAGCGCTAATACCTTTATCCACCTGGAAGTATGCTGATAGTTGTTGTGAGGCCTTACTGCTATTGTCTACCAGGCGAGCGTTGTGATTGGTTTAGTTCATCATCAATCAACATCAGCACTGACACCTATAAACTGTCCCATTTTTCTTTAAATGACTGCTTGTTCACTCCCTTTCCGGCAGCGTCTGTCCTCCTCTCCACTCCCTTCCCTCCACTCTATTGTCCCAGGTTAGGAGAAGCAGTGGTCAGTAAGGGGGAGGACAGGAGCAGTAGCACAGCCCGGCCCAGCCCAACCCAACCCAACCCAGTGAACTCAGGCAGCGGGGAAACAAATGACTTTTATTGTTATTGCTGAAAGGCTTCAGACTAACTGTGAGTGTCATGAAATTTGAGCCAGTGACATCATGCAGCCTCAGCACATGGCTCTATCTCTCCCTGTTTTATGACACATCATGCTGTGCCGCTCTGGATCACCGGCCCAAAATTAGACATTTCTCTCTCGCCACACTGCACTCCTTTTAGACCCTGTGCTGAGTCACTCCACTCATCCTCCTCTGTTCCGCCATCAGCATTTATCTGATGATGTCAGGCTTCATGTTACTTGTACATAATCCAAAATAATTGGTGTGTTTAATCCTCTGCATCTTTGACTGCAAAGGGCACCGCTTTCATTTGTGCAAAATGAATAGGAACACCTTTCCCCTGCTGTTTTAAGGAAGGATGAGTAAGCTGCATGGGGAGCTTTCTTAAAGGCTGTGTTGCAGCCGGTACAGCAGGAGGACAAGCCATAAAACGCATAGTCCCCATGTCTCAAGCTTTGGACTCTACACTTTATATTAGGGTTGGGTGGTATCTACTTTGTTCATATGTTATAAGTCTCAAAATAATACTGTCATACACAGTATTATCGTGGGTGGTCTTACATTTACGCGGCAATCGTACAATATAATCCTGCCTTATTTTAAAACTGTAACATGACATCACATTATCACCTCCAGAGCACTAGATGGCGCTGTCACTGGGTTTGATGACGCCTAGAATGTCCTAGAAGATCAACATTTAGTGGTCCTAGAAGATCCATGTTTAGTGGCCCTAGAAGATCCATGGTTAGTGGTCTTAGAAGATCCATGTTTAGTGGCCCTAGAAGATCCATGGTTAGTGGTCCTAGAAGATCCATGGTTAGTGGTCCTAAAGATCCACGTTTAGTGGTCCTAGAAGATCCACGTTTAGTGACCTTTAAAGATCCAAGTTTAGTGGTCCTAAAAGATCCACGTTTAGTGGTCCTAGAAGATCCACGTTTAGTGGTCCTAGAAGATCCATGTTTAGTGGCCCTAGAAGATCCACGGTTAGTGGTCCTAAAGATCCATGTTTAGTGGTCCTAGAAGATCCACGTTTAGTGGTCCTAGAAGATCCATGTTTAGTGGCCCTAGAAGATCCACGGTTAGTGGTCCTAAAGATCCATGTTTAGTGGTCCTAGAAGATCCATGTTTAGTGGTCCTAGAAGATCCATGTTTAGTGGCCCTAGAAGATCCACGGTTAGTGGTCCTAAAGATCCATGTTTAGTGGTCCTAGAAGATCCACGTTTAGTGGCCCTAGAAGATTCACGGTTAGTGGCCCTTGAAGATCCAAGTTTAGTGGTCCTAAAAGATCCACGTTTAGTGGTCCTAGAAGATCCACGTTTAGTGGTCCTAGAAGATCCACGTTTAGTGGTCCTAGAAGATCCATGTTTAGTGGTCCTAGAAGATCCACATTTAGTGCCCCTTGAAGATCCAAGTTTAGTGGTCCTAGAAGATCCATGTTTAGTGGCCCTAGAAGATCCACGTTTAGTGGCCCTAGAAGATCCACATTTAGTGGTCCTAGAAGATCCACGTTAAGTGGCCCTAGAAGATCTATGTTTAGTTGCCATAGAAGATCCACGTTTGGTGGTCTAAAACAATCCACACTCTCACACACTCTCTTTACTCTGAACATGGTTCTCTAAGGAAATAAAAGTGGTTATTTTACAGTCTTTATTGTCAAGCATGCCATGTTTCAGGTGTGGTTACTAGTCAAGCATACTTTCCTTTCACCATAATTTAAAAGGTCTGGAATGCTGTGAGCCACGGTTGCTATTTTGGCCCGTCATTCCTCTGCAGGCACCTTTCCACCATGACTCAATTTCAAAAAGTAAGGTTTAAGCCAAAAAATCTTTTCAAAACATACACTTTGCTCCCCACCACTAACGCATTAACATGGAGCTTTAACTCCACATTGTTTCAATTCCAGACAGTCCAACAGTCTGGGGTCATTCTACACTAAATTAGAGTACTTACACTATGTCCAAATGTTTGTGGACACCCCTTCTAATGAATGCACTAAACTACTTTAGAGTGCACCCATGTGCAAATGTACAACCACAGCCTGTCTAGATCCCTGTAGAGAAGTATTACCAATAGGATAGGACTCTCTGGAGCAGATAAAAATTTACCTATTGGCACCATGCTGCCTAATGCCTAAAAAGGTGTGGGCTAGAGGGGTATAATGCCCCCCAGCATTCAGCCGGGGAGCAGTGGAACTGTGTTGTCTGGAGTGATGGTGGTTTAGTGGCCCTAGAAGATCCACATTTCGTGGTCCTAGAAGATCCACGTTAAGTGGCCCTAGAAGATCTATGTTTAGTTGCCATAGAAGATCCACGTTTGGTGGTCCAAAACAATCCACACTCTCACACACTCTCTTTACTCTGAACATGGTTCTCTAAGGAAATAGTGGTTATTTTACAGCCTTTATTGTCAAGCATGCCATGTTTCAGGTGTGGTTACTAGTCAAGCATACTTTCCTTTCACCATAATTTAAAAGGTCTGGAATGCTGTGAGCCACGGTTGCTATTTTGGCCCGTCATTCCCCTGCAGGCACCTTTCCACCATGACTCAATTTCAAAAAGTAAGGTTTAAGCCAAAAAATCTTTTCAAAACATACACTTTGTCCAAATGTTTGTGGACACCCCTTCTAATGCATGCATTTAGCTCATTTAGGTTGCACCCAGTAGTGCAGATGCACACACACAGAGCCAATAGAAAGCTATATGTCCAATAGGACTCTCTGGAGCAGGTATTAAATAAACCTGTTGGCACTATGCCTAATGCCAGACGTCGGCTAGAGCAGTGGAAGAACATCATTCTCTAGAATGATGGCTGGTGCTCCATCCAGTACTTTTGGGATGAGTTGGAGAGTTGAGGATGAAGTGGGGTGATCATATAACATCCTGTTGCTGAATGCAATCAAATCCTGCAGCAATGCTCCTCCAAAACCTAGTAGTCTTCTTCTCTGGACAGTCGAGACAGTTACTCCAAAAAAAAGCAGGATCAGGTCTTTTTTAATACCCTAATACAATAACCGTTGTATTTTCTGTGATGAAGCTTTTAGAGGCATTATACTCTTGGTACTATTCACCTCCATTGTGAACAATTCTCTAAAATCACACAATTCCCCTTAACTAGGATGTTTCAGAAACACTGGGCCTGGATCACAATTAATAATCGACGTTAATAATCACAAGTGCTTTCAGACTTCTGTCTTTAGCTTTTACAGGCCGCACCTGGTCGGGTTCATGCCGGCCTTGACAGTAAGCCTTTTAATTAGCTAATAAAGTGAATGATGTGTGTTAGATAAAGGAAAGCACAGTTCTTTGGGGCGGTGGCTTCAGGACTTTGGATGCCTTGAGCTTGAGCTTTGTTCAGAGTCTAATTTAATGTCTGACAGTAAAGAATAGTGTGGGTAAACCAGACTCAAACAGTGGTGCCTGTGTTCACACTGCATCTAAACAAAACGCAGGACACACATGCCTGACCTTCTGCAAGCCCAGGGAATAAACTCTAACCAGGAAACAATGCTGTAGATGAGCAAGGCCACTTTTAATGCACTTCATAGCTCTAAGGAATATGAAGGATGTAAAAATTAAAATATGCATTTATTAGAAATGGCTAAAATAGTTGTGCTGTGCTTTCTGCTTCTTATATGGATGGAACCTTGACATGAGAATAGTTTTGGAAAGGGGCATAGAGAGATGTGGCGTTAGAGCTGGGTGAAAGAGGGACAGAAATGTGTGCTTTTCATTTTATGCAATTTGAAGCATTCCTTTTGTTGATATTCAAATTCAATAAGGACTCACTCTTTTATTTAGCTTTTGTATCAAATAATTTGACTAAGAATGAGGGATGGTGTTTGGTTATGGCAGGTTACTCACCTGAAGGATGTTGAACCAGTTTAATTCACTTTAGTTTAATCCGGATTTATTTCTATAGAGCTTTTCACCACAAATGTTGTCACAGAGCAGCTTTACAGAGATCCGGGTTCAAGCCTTCTTTGAGCAAGATGTTAGCAAGGAAAAAAACCCTCCGGATAAGTGGAAGAAACCTGTAGAGCCAAGGGTTCCCCTTTTGAGCCAGAACCAAGACTCAAAAGGGGAACCCATCCTCCTCTGGTCAACACTGGACAGCACATCAAATAACAGAACAACAGGAATAACTGGACAGAAAGAGTGAGATAATGAAGAGCTATTGCTGACATGAGAGCAGATTGGGAGTTCTGAGAATGTGAGTGTAGGATATGTACATGCTTAGTGTTAATAAATAATTGAATGAATGAATGAGCAGCGGGGAGGCAGAAAGCTGGGTCAGGCAGTACCGGGACAGAATAGCAGGAACATGACATGTCGATGCAGAGGATAGAGAACAAAAAGGAAGAAAAAACAAACAGGTTAAGATGGTTGTGGCAAATATAGGTGAGTTTACACTGCAGGAGAGCCTGGACCAAAGGGTAGGCAGGCAGCAGCAGCAGCAGCAGCTAAATTAGCTAATATAAGATAGCATCTACGTTAAGCTAGTAAGCAGCATAGGTTGCCCATAAAGCTAGTCATTCTCTAATGTGAATATTAAGTACACTTAGCTCCGTAGTCTTTCAGTTTAACAACTTCTTTACTCACTTTAGATACTCTTTATTCTGTTTAATATGTTTACTTTTATTCTGTGTATTTTAGTCCTCTTACCTCCCGGGTTTACCACTGAACAGCTCACCACGCTCTGAGTAGGCAGCCAGACTGGCAGGTGCCTGCCCTGACAGATGAAAAAAGGAACACTGTCAGACTTTTTTCTGACAAGACTATGGGCAGGTTTACTCTCAGGAGCTCCCCACCACCAACGCATTAACATGGAGCTTTAACTCCCCATCGTTTCAATTCCAGACAGCCCAACAGTCTGGGGTCATTCTACACTAAATTAGAGTACTTACACTATGTCCAAATGTTTGTGGACACCCCTTCTAATGAATGCACTAAACTACTTTAGAGTGCACCCATGTGCAAATGTACAACCACAGCCTGTCTAGATCCCTGTAGAGAAGTATTACCAATAGGATAGGACTCTCTGGAGCAGATAAAAATTAACCTATTGGCACCATGCTGCCTAATGCCTAAAACGGTGTGGGCTAGAGGGGTATAATGCCCCCCAGCATTCACCCGGGGAGCAGTGGAACTGTGTTGTCTGGAGTGATGGTGGTGCGCCATCCAATATATTTATGACATAAGTTGAGGATGAGGTGGGGTGGTGATCATCCAACATCCTGAGCTTACTTATGCTTTTGTCGCTGAGCTTTATATGCTTTATATGTCTGTCTAATATAGATTTTATGTTTGCCCTTGGATAGCAGTAACTCATTTGTTGTGGAACTACTTTTTGGCGGAAGGATCTGAAAGTAATAAATGCTTATTTGGTGTGATGATGTCCTTGGCAATAACTCTGTTTGTTGCTTAAGTAACACCTCATAAGTCAGTAAACGTATTACCTATAAAAAGATAACTGCTGACCAGACATAACTAAAATAAATGAACATATGGATACATTCTATACACCAACCAACAATTTCATTAAAACCACCTGCCAAAATATTGTGTCAGTCCAACTCAAAGCCATCCAAACAGCTCTGACCCATCAAGTCAATGACCCAGCAACACCTCTGAAGGTGTCCTGTGTTTTTTGGCACCAATACCAGCAGCAGTCCTGTAAGTTGTGAGGTGGGACCTCCATGAATCTGGATGGCTGAATTTATCTGCATTATTTTAACGGATCTATAAAAATATGAATCTAAAATGTGATATTTTACAGCGTACTATTTGCCCCTAAAGCCTGGCCCCTAAACTCCAATGCAGTTTCACAGATCTGAAGAAAGTAGATTCAGCACTGGTGTTCTAGATAATACACAAAACAGTCAAAATTCCCTCTGTCCCGTCTTGTCCATTCACTCAGAGAGACTGATTAAGCCTGGTAGAAAACAGTGTTTTCTTATGGATGTCCTTCTAAGTGCTGAACTGGGCTCAATCTGGGTTCAAACATGGCCCAGAATGCATCGCTGGTTTATGCCGCTGTGTGTTTTATCAGGCATAGCCTCTCAAGGACGAAGGAAGGGATGGGGGAGGGGAACGTGTGAGCTCCAGGGTGTGATTCCATTTCAGAAAATAGAGCCACCTCCCATAGTCATGTCCATTTCTTTTGTTCTTACACTTTGGAGCTCCTTGTGATATTAAAATAAGATATTGACTTACAATAGAACACAAGAGAATACAGTGCTGGTCAATAGTTTGCATACACTCATCATGAACAATATTAGGCTTTCATTGATTTCCTTGAACTGTTCATTTTCTGGGACAGAATGAGGGACAACCTTTCTCTTTATTGGACAAAAGCAAGAATCTGGTGCAGAAGTTTCTATTGTTTGAGACCTACAGTGTCAAAAAATTCACAAAGCACATGCAATATTTGGCTAAATGTCCCTTAGCAGGTTGGACCTTGACCAGATACTTTTGGTAGCCATGAACAAGCTTCTGGCAGAATTCTGGTTGGGTTTCAGACCACTCTTCTCGACAGAATTCAGTTAAATTTAAAATTGGCAATAACCTGACTTTTAAGCACGGTCCACATCGTTTTGGTGAGGTCGAGTTGAGGACATTTGGGCAGGACATTCCAAAAGCTTAATGCAAGCCTGTTTAATCCATTCCACAATGACTTTTGATGTGTTTGGGGTCACTGTCCTGTTAAGACACCCAAATGTGTCCAAGTTTCAACCGTCTATAGAGCTTGGTTTGACGTCATCAAGCAGTGCCTCCTTCTTCATTATTCCCTCCTCTTTCTGTAATGCCCCAGTGCATGATGCTACCACCACCATGCTTAACAGCTGGTACAGTGTTCTTGGGGTTGACTGCCTCACCTTTGCTCCTCCAAACATCTTTGTCTCATCTGTCTTTGTCCGTGTGGTTCAGCTGCAGATTTCCGTTGAATGTGTTGATTTTGGCTTAGCGGCCTCTTTCTTGGATGGCCTTGTTAAGAGGCCTTGGTCTTGGCAAGCTGAAAGACATTTTGGAACTTTAACCCCTTAAACCTTGTATGTACGCCCAGACTTGGAGAAGGCTCTTTTCTCTCATAACTACAGTACTTTCATAATCAACATGATTTTCATAGGCCCTACAATAGAACCCTGTGGGACTCCACATAATACGCTAAAGCAATCGGCTGCCAAATGTTTATAGTTTCTACATTAGGATTAATATCTGGATAATAAACCTATAGTTTGATGGGTTACACACTACTGATTAATCATCTAAGTGGGTGCATGTATACCTGTGCTTCAAATATAAAATTTGTATGTTTTCTCTCATTCTGCCTCAAGAACAGTTTAAAGACACTCTTAAAAGTTTAATATTGCAGAGTCATTGCCATGACACTCCTGACAGCAACTGTACGTGTTATCATGGCTGACATCATGGATGTGGTTCGGTTGCGGCTAATGTGCGACCTTGAGTGCTTGTATAGTTTTTTCAAATGAAAGAAAATAAGTAAAGAAAAGGAGTCTTGATTATTTCAAACATATTAACACTGGCTTTGTTCCCTCCAAAAATATGTTCCAGCAGCTTAGCGTAAAGCACATTTTTTTGTTACTTAGCAACCAGCAGTCTGTACAATAACACAGGTACAGTAAAAACAATGTGCTGTTATAAAACACAGATTGGTCCAAAAAAAAAAAAAAAAAAAACATAAAACCAATCAGGGCTGAGTTTCCCAAAGTTTCTTAGAATGAAGATGACTATTGCTTGAAGACTGAAGATATATTTGGAAAACTGGGCCCTAATTAGATAAGATAAGATAAGATAAGATCCTTTATTAAAGTCCTTTATTAGTCCCGCAGTGGGGAAATTCACAGTGTAACAGCAGAAAGGGATAGCAGGACACTCAGTTACAAAATTGTCATTAAAGACTTTCTCACAAAGCATAGTTCCTACATAATGCAACACTTTCTGGACAAAAGTATTGGGACACCTGTTCATTGATTGATTTTTCTAAAATAAAGGGTATTAAAAAAGAGCTGATCCTGCTTTTGTTGGAGTAACTGTCTCTACTGGCTTTCTACTAGATTTTGGATGAGCATTGCTGTGAGGATTTGATCGCTTTCAGCAATAAGAGCGTCAGTGAGGACAGGATGTTGGACAGAGGCTTTTCACAAAGCTTCACCCAAAGCTCAACAAAGAGAGCCCTGTTTCACTTCTTTCACAAAAGCAGCTAACCACGTTCTCCATCAACCCAAGCTTAGAAACCTGCTCCTTCCTTCCCACCTTCTGACACAGGTTTCTGCTGGCATTTCAGCATATCTGGCTGACATCTCATCACGGAGGCTGGAACACCCCTGAAAAGTCTGAGTTGCTGTGAATGTCTGGAACTAAAGGTCCTCAAGATGATCTTGCCATGCCATGTTCTCCTTTGGGGACATCCTGGTCATTCCAGCTGCAGAAGCACAAAGCCTTGGTGTAATTGAGGATAACCAGCTATTGTTTTTGATTAGGTCATGCTGGTTTCCAGGGAGGCCAACCAGGTGCTTATTTAGTATTTTATCTTTACTGGCTGGTCAGCCTTTGAGTGCAATCAGGCCCTTCCACCTGATCCAGAATGCAGTAACATGACTCATCTTCAGTCTTCAGCCACGTCACTTCTTGGCTGTATACCCTTCACTTGGGTCCTGTTGCTCAGATGCTTCCCTGCAAAGCCAAAAGTGGACCAGCCCCTCCCTTCCTGATGGCAATGGTCAAAATTCAATTCTTGCCAACTAGGTTGGGTAGCGAAGTTGGTACTTTTAAGGATACCAACCAAATTGATATCTTCAGGCAATCCTATTTGGTAAAACATATAAAAACATGCACTCCTTTAAATACACGTTTTATTTTGTGTATTTCATATCCATCAAATACAGCCACCCTCCTAAGGACCCGAGGCAGTTTTCGCTTCCGCCTGATTTAAAGTAAGCCCACTAGCTTCTGCTGGCTAGCTAACCTATTCTCGCTGCTATGACTCCTAGACTTTGGGAAGGATATCACATGTGCTTCCTCACATATTGCCCCGGTGACAGATTGAAGATTATAGGGATGGATTTGGAAGGGGTGTAGAAAATTATAAATAAATAAGCAAATAACAAAATGTTGAATTTGAGAATTTGGAATGTTTGGAATTTTTTTCAAGTACCAAAAAACAAAAATTATCAAATTCCAGGTACTAGTACTGCTACTGGTACTGGCATTGCTTCTTATGTGAACGGTACCCAACTCTATTGCCCAGAGCCCTTCAAGATTCAAGTACGGCTCGGCTTGACCAACCATCCTTCAAGGAGTCCCTCGCTGCCTTCAAACCTATCTGTTTCAAGAGCACTTGAACTCTAATCTCACATTTATTAAAAAGCTCATGATTGTACTCATCAAATGTCTTCATGTCTAATTGTATCTAGGAATCAGACATTGTGTGTCTTTGGATCCAGATGTCTGGTATTGTGCATCTCATGTATCTGTCTAATAGCACTAACTCCAGCCATATCTTAGCTCAAGGGTAGCTTTAGACTCTGGCCTATTTATACTAGATAGGGCTATTTTCTGAGTGAATGATGAAGCACTTTTATAAGATGCTCTGGAAATGGCAATCTGTAAATGCTGTAACTGTAAACATGTCAAATGTGGAGTGGCAAAAGGGTAAACAGGTAGAAAGAAACGCAGAACTGAAAAAAAGCTGCTGCCATCATGCTAATTCTTACTGGAGCAAATCACTGCTGTCCAATGAAAAACTTTTATCTCTTTTCTCTTTTAACCTTTATCATTTTTGTCTGTTTCTGAACCCTATACCTGCCCCATACCCTGTGTAAATAATTCCGGATGAATGGACCAATAGAAATGCTCTAAAATGACTTGGAATTAAATCTTTTTACATTGACTTTTTTAATTGAAAGTCAAGAAAAAAGTAAAGTTGCTGTTTTTGGAGATTTTTCTTCAGACAGCGGCGGAATGCTACTCATACTGCCAAACGTATTCACTCACCCATACAAATCATTGAATTCAGGTGTTCCAATCAATTCCATGGCCACAGGTGTGTAAAACCAAGCACCTAGGCATGCAGACTGCTTCTACAAACATTTTTGAAAGAATAAGTCGTTCTCAGGAGCTCAGTGAGTTCCAGCTTGGTACCAGTCCAGACGTGAAATTTCCTGGCTACTAAATATTTGGGGGGCAAAAATGAAATCCAGTGATGAAACAAATGATCAACAAAACAATAAGACCCCCAGAGTGCAAGCCAAAGGCGACAGTGGCAAGGGAAAACTCCCTCAGAGCTGGAGAAAGAAACCTTGGGAGGAACAAAAGACTCATAAGGGGGACCCGACCCATCTTCCTCTGGTCAGAACCACTGGTCAAAACCACTTATTTGATTAGTACTACTTGAAATATGTAGAATTAGAATCAGGTGCAGAACATCAGCTGCAGATGACATGACATGGTTAGAGAGGATTCTGGAGGAGCCTGTTTTATTTAACCCCAAGTGAGGGGTGAAGATTACCATGGCCAGAGCCAAAAATCTCTCTGAAGCCTTCAGAAAGAAGCCTGTAGATGCAGATGAGTGTGGAAATCAGCCGTTCCACAGTTATGTGTTTAGTTATATTACCTCCATATCTCATATTGTTTAAATATACTAAAAAGACAAAGGTTTTCATATGAGCTGAAAGGTCTGGGGTGGTCCACCTCCGTCAGGAACTCGGCAGGAGCTGATAAATGATCTGATACTCCGAACATAACCTGCCCTGGAGCACGCTAGCTGATGCATTACTTACAATGATGAATTAGAAACACACTTTACAGCCATTACACAGCAATCCAACCCATTTCACCACATCCATGTTGGTGAACACACACACACTAGTGTATTGGGCCAGTTAGAACACACACTCGGGAGGGGGGCATGACCTAAGGGAGCAGTTAGCAACTGTTCCCTCATTTCTCCCGCCCCCACTTCCTGCCAGTCCAGGAAATTGAACCAGTAACCTTTCGGTCCTGAGTCCACTTCTCTAATGGTCATGGCTACAGCTGATGTATCTCCAAAAAATGGGACCTACCGCCATGAGACAGACTAACCAGGATTAGCTAGGTTAGCTAGCTATCTGAGCAAGACCTCCTGCTTGTGAGTCAGACCTCTGTTGTAGGGTCGACTCAGACGTTCAATATTTTAGATCATAAACAGCGCTTGGACCAATCAGAGATAGTCTACTGATGGCGGTGGACCCCTCTGGTTCTTTTAGGGTCCTTTTCAGAGGAGAACAATGAACAAATGATTACTCTTATTACTCTGGATCACTCCAATAAGCACTAATTTGGTGGCTGTGTTGTTCCTGCTGTTGCAGGTGCTTGACTTTCTATGTTTCTGTATGTTTTTGAAATATTTTAAAGAAATATTATTGATCATTTGTTGAAATTATTGACTGGTTCTTTGGTACGGCACAGTCACTTCACCACACCGTGACTGGCGGCTGCACCTTTTTCCCTCTTCAGAGAATTTTCATGTTAATGAAGCACATTAGCTAATCTGTCACATGAAATCCAGTCTAGTAAGGGACTGTGTCACATGTTTAACCCATTATAAAGGCCTATGTGCCGCCTCAGGGACGAAAGTGCAATTACAAACTTCTATTACCAAAGAATAGCCCCACCAGTTTGTACAGACGTCCCTGTAGTCACTGGATAATACACCTTAGTGTGTATTAAGGGGTTAAACTGGAAATTTCTGCATGTCAGCTGATTCATTCAGAAGAGTCGTATAAATTAAATACACCTATAAAGTTGAAATGATGAAAATGAATGGAGTTTTTGAGAGCTGTTGCTATAGGCCCATTCAAATTCTTGTCAGAGACCTTAAGAAATGTAATGAACTTTTGTTAAGGAATGTTTATTCAGTTGTACAGTGAATGTACAGTGTACATAGGCCTACATAAACATACGCAAATTTTGAAAATTTGAATTTATCACAACGAACACAAACCGAATAAAGAAACATGAGACGATATGTTGTTTACACTTCTTTATCGGATAACAGCAGAAAATCTATATTTGTCAGTGATTCGATCAACTTGTTTATACACACTTAAGTAATAATTGGAAAAAATCTGTGTCTACACAAATCAGGCAGTAATCAGAGTTCTGCTTTACCACCAGTCATTAAGCTCACAGAATAAGACGTGACCTAAATCTTATGTAAAACCCAACTTTTTAATACACATCCTGGCACTCTATGAACTTACATCATCTAGAAGATGAGAAATATGTAAATCCTCGAGTTGCAGCCTCACTCCAGAAGTGTTTTTGTCGCCGCCCTGCGGCGCTGTGTTGATGCTGCTTGCTTATTTCTGGTACCACGGTCTGATTTAGCAAAATATCTAGGAATCGGCTAGTTAAGAGGATACAAGCACTGAGGAATCTGATTACTGAGCTAAAACCAGCTCTCTTTATCAGATTTCCTAATTAGATTTCTAGACTTTACTCCGATGTAAGAAATCTGAGTATGACCACTTGAATAATCAGATATCTGCAGAAATTCGATTATGGATGTTTTTTGTTTTGTTTTTTTTTGAGTACATGGAAACGCAATCGCATTAAGATATCTGACCCTGGCTAAGTAAATTATGCCAAACTTTACATTTACATTTCAGGTTTACAGCATTTAGCTGACGCTCTTATCCAGAGCAACATACAGGGTTACTTGAATTGCAGAGTTGGGCCAATGTAGTGTTAGGAGTCTTGCCCAAGGACTCTTATTGGAGCAACATAGTCACCCAGACCGGCAATCGGACCCCAGTCTCCCACATGTTGTGGTAGCTCATTGGAAGGTAGTGGTGTTATCCATTGCACCTCACCAGCCAACTCGCTCAAACCAACCTTTCAAAATGGATGGAAGCTGTTAAACTCCCCATTAAGACTTGTTCCTGCTGCAGACTGTGAGTTACATCAGAGTCATCGCCTAATTAAACTAAACTGGGTCATAAAGGAACATTCTTACATGGTCTCATACAGACCGAACATGAGAGCAAACCACGGCTAAGTGGAGCTTACTTTGTGAGACAGGCCCCTGGAGACCCCATACTTTGCCTGTTGTTGAATTTACCCCTCCTGGCCCAGCTCATGATGGGCTTGGTAATGGGCTGGTGAGTTGAATCAGGTGTGTTAGATTAAGGAAACCGCAGAACACAGGGTCTCCGTGAGCTGAGCTTGGAAGCCACTTGCGTTGGGAAAATGAACAGGGCTGTATTATTATTATATAGCTTGGACTGGTACCAGGCCCGGCAGCTGAGCCAACACGGCAATTCAGCAAAAACACATTATTGAGAATTGTGCATTGGTGCGAGTCCATTGCTTTGTGTGAAACAACAGTTTCTCCATTTCTGAGAGGAAGGTATGTGAGGAAGGTATGTGTGTTCATGTGCTGTTTCCCCCAATTCTCATTTTACATTTTCTGATTTGACAGGAGGATTTAGGCTAAGTGCATCCTGGCCATCGATATAGTTCGAAACCGCAGATGAAAGGTCAACATGAGGGCCGTGAAAAGGGCCATTAGAATAAACACAACAGGGTTCCAGAGAGGCCTGGACTTGCAGAACGCCTGCCCCAGCCACCATACAAAAACAGGGCTGCTATGCGTTGGTCTTTGATGGGCCGGGCTCCATAAAGTAATTGTGTACATAATCTCTGACGTGGAGCCGGCTTTCATGGGCTGATGTGTATTCATTTGAGGGCCGGCGGTCATGTGTGTATGTGTGTGTGGGCTCTAAAAGTGAGAGAGTAGAAAGGGAGGGAGGGAGGCCTTTCATTCAAGGCCGGTTGACCTTGCTGCTACCTAAGCTGATAGAGCGTAGCGCTAATAGCTGGGAGAAGCTCTGTTTTTTTCCCCTCCGTACGTTACAAGGTTTTGGTTGCTCACACTTGGTTAAAACAAACCCCTGAACGGCATTAGCAAAAGCCAGACAGTGGTATATACACAGGGCTATTTCTGTACTGGGCATGGAATGTAACACGGTGATGGGACATGAAGGCTTGAGCTGCGAAAAATGAATCACCTATCTACAACCGTCAGGCCCTGTTTACTTTTCATGTCATGACAAATCCATGTGACTACTAGTGAGCTATTCAGCTCAGTCCAGCTGCGTGAACACAAAGAATGATCCAAGGAAAGGCTTTTGTGACTAGCGTCAGTGCTGGGAAGCTGCACTGTATGTCCCAATGTTTGTGGACACCCCTACTAATGAATGCACTCAGCTATTTTACGTTGCACCCATTGCTGACACAGCTAGACACACAGAGAAGTACTGCCTATACAATAGGACTCTCTGGAGCAGATAAACCTGATGAACCTACTGGCTCCATGCTGCCCATGAGCTGTGGAGTGGTGAAAGAACTGTGTTCTCTGGAATGATGCTGATGCTCCTTTCAGTACTTTTTTGGGATGAGTTGGAGAGTTGACATGATGAGATGATGAGGTGGGGTGGTGATCATCATCTCAACATCCTGCCATACGCTCTTGTTGCTGAATGCAATCAAATCCTCACAGCTATGCTCAAGCTCCAAAATCTAGTAGAAAACTAGGACAGTAGAGACAGCTACTCCCACAAAAGCAGCATAAACTCTTTTTAATACCCTTGATTTTAGAAGAAATAATGAACAAGCAGGTGTCCCAATACTTTTGTCCATATACTAAATGAAGCTAACATACGTGCCTCTTATTAGTGAACGTAATATTTGCATTCTGAGAGAAATATTATTGATCATTTGTTGAAATACATTGACTGGTTCTCGGTACCTCACAGTCACTTCGCCACACCACATCTGGCAGCTGCACCTTTCTCCCTCTTCAGAGAGTCTCTGTGCTAATGAAGCACATTCGCTAATCTGTCACGTGAAATACAGTCCAGTAAGGGACTGTGTCACATGTTTAGCCTGGGAATTTCTGCGTGTCAGCTGATTCGTTCAGAAGAGTCGTGTAACTGAAGTACACCTGTGCAGCTGTGTCATTTTGTGTCAAGGCCCTATTTCTCTATGGGACATATGAATGGGGTTTTGGGGAACTGGGGAAAGGCATTTATAATACATATTAAAACATATTGAGTCATATATTTTCAGTACATGTATATGACTATGTACTAAAAAGATACAACAGTGTATTTCAAATATGTATGTACTTGTTAATTCTAAATATATATAGAAGTGTATAATGCCTTTAGTTTTAAAACAAAAACAAACCAGAAACTAAAAAACAAAAACAAACAAACAAACAAAACAACAAACTAGGAGAAACCTTTTTACACACACACACACACACACACACACACACACACATAACCTCAGAAAGGCACACTACCAATATTTATGGCAGCAAAATGTAAAAAAATTTATATATATATATATATATATATATATATATATGACTATGTACTAAAGAGATACTACAAACAATGTATTTCAGTGTATCTTGCCTTTAGTTTTAAAACAAAAACAAACCCGAAACTAAAAATGTAAAAATAAACAAACAAAACAACAAACTAAATTATATATATATATATATATATATATATATATATATATATATGTATGTATAATTTTTTTTCTCTCTCTCACACACACACACACACATAAGCTCAGAAATACACACTACCAATATTTATGGTAGCAAAATGCATATATATATATATATAGATATATATATATATACTAAAAAGATACAACAAACCATGTATTTGAAGTATATACTTGCTTATTAATTATAAATATATAGAAGTGTATCATGCCTTTAGTTTTAAAACATAAACAAATCTTTTTTTCACACACACACACATATAAGCTTATAAAAAATTAAATTAAATATTAAAAATGCATCATATATATGAGAAAGAGAGAGAGAGAGACACAGAGAGACAGAGAGAGAGAGAGAGAGAGAGAGAGAGAGAGAGAGAGAGGGGGGGAGAGAGAGAGTGAGAGAGAGAGAGAGAGAGAGAGAGAGAGAGAGAGAGAGGGGGAGAGAGAGAGTGAGAGAGAGAAAGAGAGAGAGAGAGAGAGGGAGAGAGAGAGAGACACAGAGAGAGAGAGGGAGAGAGAGAGAGAGAGACATAGACAGAGAGAGAGAGACAGAGAGAGAGAGAGAGAGACAGAGAGAGAGAGAGAGAGAGAGAGACAGAGAGAGAGAGAGAGAGAGAGATAGAGAGAGAGAGAGAGAGACAGAGAGAGAGAGAGACAGAGAGAGAGAGAGAGAGAGAGTGAGAGAGAGAGAGAGAGAGAGAGAGAGTGAGAGAGAGAGAGAGAGAGAGAGAGAGAGAGAGTGAGAGAGAGAGAGACAGAGAGAGAGAGAGAGTGAGTGAGAGAGAGTGAGAGAGAGAGAGAGAGAGAGAGAGAGAGAGAGATAGAGAGAGAGAGAGAGAGAGAGAGAGAGAGAGAGAGAGGTATATAGAGAGTATACAGTCATGCAGGGCTGTTTAATTTGCTGAGGGTTTGTTGGGGAACTAAAAGTCAGTGAGGATAAAAACGCCAAACAAGCAGAGAGGACTGAGGGGTTTGGCCAATAGGGGGAGCCAGCGAGCGAGCTTCAACCCAGCTCTGTGTGTGTGTGTGAGTGTGTGTGTGTGTGTGTGTGTGCGTGCTATGTGTGTGTGTGTGTGTGTGTAGTTCCTCTGTCCTTTGCCTGAGTTGCAGCCTCAGTACCAGCGAGGAGGGAGCTCAGAGCTGACCGCGGAGCTGCTTCATGGTGCTGCCTGTCGCCTTTCTCTTCGCGTTTTCCGCCGCACGAAACCCAAACGGATATTTACCCCGGATTTCAGAGGAGGTGGAGAACCAGCACGATCCAGTCCATCAATGTACCTCACCGTAGGCCGGGGTTCGCTTCTGCTATTCCTCCTGTCAGCCCTGCAGGTAAAAGCGCGCTGAGCCGCTCTGCTCTCCTCTGCTCGCCTCTCCTCTGCTCTGGCTCTGCTGCTGTCATGTAACCGGGCTCTTCCTCCTGACCGTAGAACAGCTCTTTTACGGTGTCTGGCAGACTGCAGGCTTCCTCTACAGCCAAAGACTTTCCCTCCCCACGCTGTGGACGGGTAACTTTGTGTCAGTGTGCATTTCTGCCTCGGCTCAGCAATTTTACGCGCTCCCCACAGCGCGTGGAGCTCCGTGGCTCCGGTGCTGGCTGCGGGGCTGGTGGTGCTGGAGGTGCTGGAGGTGCTGATGTGAAGTAGAAGCAGCACTGAGCTTCACAGCATTTCTAAAACACCTAGCTAACATGCCTGCTTTGACCAGGCTTCCCATGGTTTCTGTTCTTTTTCTATTTAACTTAAGCTGGAGCATCAGGGCTTTTTTCTAAATCTGGTTAATCTTGCAGTAGATTGTTTCATAAGCTCTCCAAGTGGTACAAAGTTGGGGAAAAAGAAAATTAGGTCAAGCAGAGATGTGTCCGGCCGAGCACAAGCTTGGATTTTCTTAAGACAAACTGAAACCCTACAAATCCCAGTTCATCAGTGGCTACACTGGGAGAAACACTGTGTCCAGAGGGGCTCTGGTGCCTTATCTTTGAGCACCCTTTGGGCGAGCCACTGCTGAGGAAGCGAATGAGTATTTGCATCACTTTATAGGGTGAGACAGGGTGAGCTGTTGACTTTAGACAGTGTGGAATTTGCAGGAAAGGTCCACAGACCAGACAAGCCAGTCATTTTGGTAATGGTCAGTGTTGACTGGCCTCACCATGTGTCATGCCGCTCTTCTCTTTTCCTCTTCCCCCCACAACGTGATGCCTAAACGAGCATGTCGAGCTCGTTCGGCCCTGCGTTTGGTGTATCCTGTGTAATGTGTGCTGTTAATTCAGCAATAACCAGCCTTTGTTCTCCCCCCCTTTCATTGAAATTCCGCTGATTGAAAGAGGCAAGTGGCACGAATACCCATAATGCCGTCATGCTCTGGAACTCGCATTCTTTTGGGGGCCTGCACAAAAGAAACTGGATTAAGACCTGGTGGGTGCTGGTGAGGGGGTAAATGCCGGGCGGTGGGGTGGTGGTGGTGGTGTGGGGGGGTTGTTTGGTCTGGGCTGTTGGGGGGATCGTGGAGATCTGAGTGCAGTTTGGGACACGGCCCGCCGTAGCAGCTCATGAGTTTGCAAGTGCACTCATGAAGAACCTAGAAGAACCGTTATTGAGATGTCTGTCTGTGTGAGAAGAACCTTCAAAGAAGAAGGTTCTTTACAGAGCCGAAAATGGTTGTTCTACAGCATCGCTCAAAGAACCCTTTATAGCACCTTTATTGTAAGTTTAAGAGTTTGCATGAGTAGACCCCCGCATGAGTAGTTCTCCCCACCTTTACAGTGTTTTTAAGGAGATTTTCGAAATTCTTCATAACGAAGTGAGGAGATGAAAGTCATTTCGAGCAATTTGACGTTAAATACTTACGAGCAGAGGCAGAACTGCTGACCGTGGTGGTGAACAGCATCCAGACGTCCGCCTCTAAAAGCAGCATTGTAGAAAGTTGTTGCAGTAAATGGTTAGAAATGCTTTGTCCGATGCCTGAGACACTGTTTTATGAAATTTCTGTGATTTCTGTGATTAGATTTCGGCCTAAAGCGTATGGTGGTCAAATGGTGGCAGGCTTCTAAGAACAAACCCATAAAAAATAGTATTTTTAAACATTTCCACTATTTTACCATCAGCAGTTTTCCAGAGAAACTCAGAAGACATGTGTAGCAGGTCAGTTTAGGTTAGTAAATTAAATGACGTTGACTTTTAGAGGTAGTGACACCTGGGGGCCGGATTCACAAACGAACGAATTTCACATTTTAATTAGAAAAAAAAATCTTTTTCCTAAAACCAAATCTATGTTCTTAAATATTTTCTTAAACTTTAACCTTACGCTGGCCTCTGAGACTGAAAGAGTACAAAAGGCCGGCCTCCGAAATGATCAGTATATAAAGTTGCTAGAATTACTAGAATTAATGTCTAATTTAACAGGATTAGAAGTGTAGACTGTTCTTAAAGTACTGGACAGTTGATCTCTAGCTCTTGTCTCCACTGCACAGATTTATCAGAATAACGGACAGTTAGGAATGTTCCTAATTGTAGGAATGTAAATAATTGCATGTTTTAAGAATTGCATTTAAAAACATTCTTATGGACGTCTCAGTGTTTATCTTCAGATCCTTGAAAAGAATTTTACAGGATTAAATGTGGAGATGGAGGAAAATTCGCTTCTAGCTCTTGTTTACTGAACGTAATATTTAAACGCTTAGTTTGATTCTGTTTTCCTGACATTTTGCTCTTTATCCTGCGCACAGGTTTCACTGAATATTAGAAAATTAAAGAAAATTTCACAATGTTTATGATAAGCTGTGAAATGCACCATACAAGATTATGTTACAATTGACCTAAATCAGAAAACAGTGACAAATGTCGTTAAGAATTTCTAAATGAAAATAATTAGAACCATTAAGAGAATATTAGAAGAACATTTGAGGAATTCTGAAGTGTTTATCTTCAGGTTCTTTTCTGTCTGGGATTAAACATGGAGATTGTTCTTTAAGTAAGTTGAAATTGAAAATATTTGAAGGCTCAGTTTGATTCAGTTTTTCCTCCCTTTTGCTCTTTATTACACAGATTGAACTGAATATTGGCACATTAATTTCACATTGTTTATGATAAGCTGTGAAATGCAGCATAAATGACTATGTTAATTGACCTAAATCAGAAAACAATGACAAAGAAAATAATTAGGACTATTTAGAGAATATTTGAGAACTTTTCTAAGGTTTTTAGGAGAATTGCATCTAAGAACATTCTTATGAACTTCTTAAAAGTTCATCATGAATTCCTAAATGCCGTAAATGTAAATGTAAATGTAAGATAGCCTTTGTGAATCTGGCCCCTGGATCCTATCATCACCACTGTAAAGAAATCTGTTAAGAGTTGGTAAGTTTTTAAACTTCTTGAACTTCTTAAAAGTTCATCATGAATTCTTTTGTCCAGATTGTGGTGTAACAAACTTCCCCTGATTGTCCGAACAGTCCAACGCTTACTGTCTTCAAACCCAGACTGAAGACCCTCCTCTTTTGAGAGTACTTGGGCAAATAGTAGAGTACTATGGTCTCAATATTGGCTTATGTTTAGTAAAGTCTAAGATTAGAGAATCTTCGAATTCTTTGTCTATTCAGCCGTAGCAATGCTCCCAACACTCCCCCTAGCACTAGCAATGCTCCCAGCACTCCCCCTAGCACTAGCAATGCTCCCAGCACTCCCCCTAGCACTAGCAATGCTCCAAGCACTCCCCCTAGCACTAGCAATGCTCCCAACACTCCCCCTAGCACTAGCAATGCTCCCAACACTCCCCCTAGCATTAGCAATGCTCCGACACTCCCCCTAGCATTAGCAATGCTCCAGACACTCCCTCTAGCCTTAGCAATGCTCCAGACACTCCCCCTAGCATTAGCAATGCTCCCGACACTCCCCCTAACGTTAGCAATGCTCCCGAACCCCCCCTAGCACCTCTTTACAAACTGCCACCAGTGCTGCATTGCTAGGCAGTCCACACGCTCTGAGGAAAGTGCCGGGTCCCCAGCGCCACCGCACCAGCTAACAGACGCCTGGGCAGCCCAACATCGCTTAAGAGTGATGAGGGGAGAGAGCGCCATCTACAGCCAACTGTGCTCTCTCAGACTCCGGCTGTAGATGGCAAAGCGGCACGGCTCGGGATTTGAGCTCGCGACCCCCTGACCATAGTGGTAGCACATTAGACCTCTGAGCCACTCGGATCCCCGTAAGTCTTGGCTTTTAAGGCTTAACCATAAATTGCAGGCTGATGATTCAGTTGCTGGTTGTAAGACGTACCATATAGCCGTAACTAGTAAGACTAATGTGCAGGTTCTGCAGCTCTGAGACTGAAGAACTGAGGTGTGGACACACATACAGAACCGGCCAGATGAAAAGGCAGCAGCTGTAACAGAGAAAGTTGCTCTACTTGAAGCCGACACACATTTCCAGATGCACCGAGGGGTGCTGTCAAACGCCACATGAACATCACACTATTAAATGATTATTAATGACATTTAAGGATCAGTCATTCGCACATCAGACAGACGTTTTAATAATTAATATGTAAATGTAGACATGCCTCCCTTAGATGATGACTTGGTGGGCTGAGACTGTGACAAGCACACATGCTCCGGAGGTCTATAGAGACCAAAGCTGTTCCTGATATTTAAAGAATATCACAATTGGCTTTAAAGATGATTGCACCTGCATTAATGAGGGATGCAGGAAGAAGTGGGAATTCTGGGCCAGGTGCTGTTATGTGGTAATCGTGGAAGGATAGCCTGTTTCTTGTAGAGCTACGGATGCGTTATGGTGAAGTAAGTGGCAGGCGTAAGTGCAGTAGTCTTATTATCAGCTTATTAGAGAGTTCCTCCTTCTGAGTCTTGGTTCCTCTCAGTGGTTCGTCTCCATAAGCTTAGAGAGTCTCCCACTCTGGGTTCTGCGGGCTCTTACTGATTCTTCTCGGTGCTGTTAGAGAGTTTGTCTTTCCGAGTCTTGCTTCGTCTCAGTGGTTCTTCCTCATGTTCTTAGAGAGTTTCTCTGTCTGGCTCTTGGTTCCTCTCAGTGGTTCTTTCTCATGCCCTTAATGTTTCTCAAACCTGAGTTTTGGTTCCTCTCAGTGGATCTTTCTTTTTTAGTGTTTCTTCTTCATGCTCTTAGAGAGTTTGTCCTTTTAGATCTTCTTAGAGGCTCTCAAACTGGAGTTTGGTTCCTCTCAGTGGTTCTTCCACATGCTCTTAAAAAGTTCCTCTGTCTGGCTCTTGGTTGCTCTCAGGGGTTCTCTCTCATGCTCTTAACATTTCTCAATGCTCCATCCTCTTAGTGGTTCTTTCTTATTCGTCATGCTCTTCATCAAGTGTCTCCTTTTAGATCTGCTCAGAGGTTCTTTGAAAGTTTCTTGAATTGGAGTTTTGGTTCTTCTCCCTGGTTCTTCTTCATGCTCTTAGAGAGTTTCTCCTTCTGTCTCTTGGTTCCTCTCTGTGGTTCTTTCTCATACTCTTAATGTTACTCAAACCTGAGCTTTGGTTCCTTTTAGTGGTTCTTCAAGCTCTTAGAGAGTTTCTCCCTTTGATTCTTGGTTCTTCTCGGTGGTTCTTCCTCATGCTCTTAAAAAGTTTCTTCTAATTGGTTCCTCTCACTAGTTCCTTTTTATGCTCTTAGAGAGATTCTCCATCTGACTCTTAGTTCCTCTCAGGGGTTCTCTCTCATGCTACTTCTCATGAGTTCTCAAAACTAAGGTTTGGTTCCTTTTAGTGGTTCTTCGTCATGTTGTCATTGTCTTTCTGAGTCTTGGTTCCTTTCGTGGTTTCTCCTTTAAGGTTTCCTCTGAGGGTCATAGAAACTTTCTCGGACTGGAGTCTTGGTTCCTCTCAGATGTTCTTTCTTATGCTCTTAACTTCCTCAAACCTGAGTTTTGGTCCCTCTCAGTGGATCAGCTCTTTGAGAGTTTTCTCAAACTGGAGTTTTGTTCCTCTCAGTGGTTCTTCCACATGCTCTGACAGAGTTTCTCTGTCTGTCTCTTGGTTCCTCTCAGAGTTTCTCCTTCTGGCTCTCGGTTCCTCTCTGTGGTTTTTTCTCATACTCTTAATGTTTCTCAAACTGGAGTTTGGTTCCTCTCAGTGGTTCTTTCTTATTCAGTGGTTCTTCCTCATGCTGTTAGAAAGTTCCTCATACTTGAGTTGTGGTTCCTTTTAGTGGTTCTTCCTCATGCTCTTAGAAAGTTTCTCCGTCTGACTCTTGGTTCCCGCTCAGAGGGTTCCCCCTCATGCTCTTAACGTTACTCAAACTGGACTTTTGGAAACATTCAGTGGTTCTTTTTCTTTGCCTGTGCTCAATATTTCCTCAAAAGCTGTTTGGAGATGTCGCTCATATCTTGATGTAATTGCTGCACACTTCCACTCAATCAAGCCGAGTAGGCTAGACAATGCTCACACTTTGCTACCTGCTAGAGAACGTAATGAGAAGTGTCATTCAGAAAGAGTGAACCGAGCGCCTGGAACAAGCTTTTATCCCACAGGACAGTAGAACCCAACCTTAATTCACACGCTCACACTCTAATACCACTAATTAGCGGCATATTCCCGACCATCCTTCACATTTCTGACCGTTCAGAAGGAGCCGTTGGTCTGACGCGGTCTGAGCTGCCGATCGATCACTGGCTTTTGCACAAGCTCACCCTCAGTGAAAAACAAACGGCTCCTGTTCTGGCCTTCCTGCCACGCTTCCCAGCAGAACACTTAACCTCGCCGGCCTCATTACCCTAATTGCACTCGCTGTCCTGCTATAAAACAGGTGCTGCCTTTGTGTGTGCGTGGATGTGTGTCTGTGTGGGGTGGGGTGTGTTGGTGTGTGTGGGGTGAAGGGCTAAAGGGCTCAGGATTGGGGAATGTTAATTGTGGACTGATGAGTCACTCTCTGTGTTTCCTGCAGACTGGCACACACGGCAGAGGCCCCCCGCTGTGCAGGCCAGGTTTTGCTGAAGATGTGTACAACGCTCCACTGCCCGAAAAACTACTGGAGGGACAGCCGCTGCTCACCGGTAAAGAAAATCTCCTTGGCTTGTCCTGTATATATATATATATGTGTGTGTGTGTGTGTGTGTGTGTGTGTGTGTAAGGGTGTAAGGGTGTATATGCCTGTGTGTGTTACGGCACAGCGGATGTAGGGTTTACCTACCTGGCCACCAACGTCGCTAGGCATTGTTATCTGGTTGAATGCGGGTTGCCACATTGGGCCAATGGCTAATGCCAACGTCAGGTTGACGTAGAATAGCGATGACAGCTGACGTGGATGTTTTGTTGGTTTTGTAGTGTAGTTTTACTCCTTAAAAAATTGTAGTTTGAATGGGCGGAGCTAAACTGTGGTAGGCTGAATGGGTGGGGATATGTAAATGAGTTGGTTCTTGTGACATCAGGGAATCATTGACTGTTTTTGTAGCTTTTTGTTTCTTGTAGCTGCTGTATTTCAATAAAACAAGGTCAATTCCATGGTCAAATCATAAGGATTACATCTATACATTGTTCGGTTGTGTTGTTATTATTTTGCACAATAATAATATTTCATTTGAACTTAAATATGGACCTGTTTTAAACATGAAGAGGGATCATTCCAGAATAAACCACCGCTAACCTACAAAAATAGCTTTACTTGAGTGTCTAAAATGGTTTAAATGGTGCACTGTACCATTATTAATACAGAAACTGTCATTTCAATCATACCATGATATATATATATATATATATATATATATATATATATATATATATATATATATATATATATATATAAATGGCTATACACCCACTGCTACCACCTGCACTGTTTATCACAGTGATACAGGCTAAACTGGTAAATACTCTAATTAGCCATGACAATTAAACCACTGACAGGTGAAGTGCGTAGCACTGATTATCTGGTTCCAGTGGCACCTGTCAAAAGGTGGCTCTACATATTAAGTGACAGCTGAGTTGTTGATGGTGACGTTGGTGTTAAAAGCTGGAAAAATGTGCAGCCATAAGAATCTGAGACACTTTGCCAAGAACCAAGCTGTGACGTTCTAGACGACTGGGTCAGAACATCTCCAAAACATCAGGCAGATCTTGTGGGGTGTTACCGGTATGCAGTGGTCAGTACCTAAAAAAAAAGTGCCCCATGGAAGGAGAACCAGTGAACCGACGACTGGGTCATAATTGACCAAGGCTAATAGTTGGTGCGACCCAACTATTAGCTCCACCGCTCAGCTTTTAGAACCTACAGGATCTTCTGCGATTGTCTGAAGGTGTCCAGATACCACAAGACACCTTCAGAGATCTTGTGGAGGCCATGTCTTCATGTTAGGCAGGTGGTTTTAATGTTATGTCTGGTTGTCAGAATTAGATCAAATCTGTGGTTACTGGAACTTTTAGCCAGTTAAAATTGATGTCAGTCCAAACGTGGGTGTAGCTGTGAGGCCTTAGTGTATGCATGTGTGTGTGTGTAGGTGTGTGTGTGTGTGTGTGTGTGTGCCATAGTGCTCTTGCTGGGAACCTACCAAGAAAAAAAAAGGAAAAATGAAGGAAACTATCAAATGTTCTCTGTGTGTGTGGACATGTGTGCCGGTTGTTCAGAAGGTGCTGTGGTCTGGCAAGAGCACGGTTTCAGTGTGTGTGTGTGTGTGTGTGTGTGTGTATCTCCGAGCTCCATGTGTGTGGCTCTGCGCTATGGTGGGTGAAAACAAGCTTCAGACATATTTAAACAATTAGCTGCGCTGTTATGTGGGCTTAAAAGCCATGTTGTTTGGTTTGTATGCCAATAAACGTCCAAATCTGGAGGGCTTTAGCTCTGCTTCTAATCATGGACTCGCACAAAGAGTTTTTTGAAGGGCTTTTTTTTTTGCTGAATTTCCACTTTCTTAAATTTGCTGCCAGAAAGAAAAACAATGGAAAACGGAGGGAAAGCAGTCTCCCCGAGTTTGTTGTTCGGAGTGAAACAGTCTGTTTTAATTGTTGGCAGTTAGAGGAAGAATCTGGTCTCTCACCTTCATATGGAAATGAGGCCTGTGTTGTTGAGGCAGAGGGCTGATGAGCTCTGTGGAACATGGCGGGCTAGCAGCACTGGAGGCCTGCGGGCTCGTCGCTGTCCTGGGAGAGTCAGGAGCCGGGAGCAATGCACCTTTACGCTTGCCGTAATTGTTTCGCTGCTTGTTGACATCAAAGCAGATAAAAGCAGAGGTAGCTGGATCGCAAGTACCAGGCGAAGTGGGCCGGTGGTAGAGAGGTCGTTCCTCCTCCTTTGCTGTTGAATAGCATCCCCTTCACAACACATCACAGAATGACTCTGCACGCTTTGTAGGATCTCTTAGTCGGACGCCTCCACATTGCTCTAGTCTTCCTGACCCCAGAGGAAAACATCTCGCACTGAAAATGCTTCTTGGTGCTTGGTGTGTTTGGCAATGTGCTCAAGTGGGATTTGAACCAGCAGTCATTGTGAGGGATTGTTCAGAGGCCTGCTTATTTGATTTGAGCTTTGTACTCCTGTACGAACAGTGTGGCTTGTTCTAATCGGGTGTGGGTACAACTAATGATCATTCCTGGATTGGATTAATCGTCGATTGGATTAATTCATCTACTGATCAGCCCATTACGCTTTCTGCAGTTTCTCCTGGCCATCATTCAAAAACCTGGTCTTTGCGACAAGCAAACTTTTATGGTTCTGCAAAATTAATAGGTGCTATATGTCTGCCAACGCTCCCTGTAGTGCATCATAGGGTTGTCACGATACCAGAGATTGGATTTCGGTACCGATACTGAAGTGTAGTACCATAGTTAGGGTTGCAATGATAACTGAGTTTAGATATTAATACAGATATCAAAGTGTAGTATCATAATTAGGGTTGCCATGATACCAGAGTTTAGATATTAATACAGATATCAAAGTGTAGTATCATAATTAGGGTTGCCATAATACCAGAGTTTGGATTGAACACAAAAAATGAAATTTTTACAGATTAATTTTTTGATTTTTTATAACTAATTAATAGTCTAATAGTCTAATCCAGCCTAATCAATGTAGCATGCATCTTTTTGGGCCAATAGACTCTAAATGTAAGAGCTTAACTGTTCTTGTCTTGTACACGTGGTTCTGGAAAAAAAAAGCATTTACACATTATTTAGATAAAACCCACATACAATATTGCCAAAATAATGTTGACTCCATTTGTTTCTCAAAGAACCACGCTATTAAGGACCTTTCAATGATTGGTTCTTCTTTGGTATTGCTCCAAAAACAGTTTTTTGACATTTTTTAAGAATGTGGGTAAAATCCAAAATGTCACCTGGAGCTTTCATGTAGAAACATCATATCTCAACAATATCAACTCTATAGAAGAGCCTTCCTAACTTCCAATAGACGTCAATGTAAATAGATTTACTTGGTTTATTCATCATATTAAAAAAAACGAAGAACAGATGGCTGATCATTTTTTTGTGATTTTGTTTGACAGCAATGATAAATAAATAAAATATTGATAAAAAGACATTATTGAATTTTGGCTATGTTACAGTATTTATAATCAGGATAGATCTGTTAATATATAATTGTCTGAACAACATGTTTTTATTAGATTATCCACAGAAAATGCTTCACATTTTCACGTAATTAAGCTTAATCAGCTTAATTAACATCTCATTTTTAATGCACTCTCTCTCTCTGTCTCTTTTTTTAAATCTCTTCAAATGTTGAATAAATCAAATTCATATCTAAATATTTTAAACACGACCTCATTCAGCATGTTCTGACAGTGAGATGAGGAGATACAGTGTAGCTGAACATTCTGCCCACTGTGTTTCAACCAGACTGGGTTACAGTTTACATTCACCACTTCTGTGGTACTGAATTCAGCTCCAGCACTCCGAAACTCCACTGAATAAAACATCTACATGTCCAGTTTCAGTCTCCCACAGACCCGTGTGGCCCATATTGGTCCAGAAATTATGATTCCTAATGGTCCTGGGCTGGAACAAATGGGAGAAACCTTGAATTGGTTTAGAGCTTTTTTGTCATGTGGAGGTTTTTCAAGCTCTCTACAAGCCTTTAAGATGGCCAGCGACCCAAACGTACTGTATCTCGTGTCTGTGCTAAAAAAAAGAACCATTTTCGGCACAAGAATGAAGTCAACATCTAATAAAACATGGCGGGTGTTTATATGACGTCTGTACAATCTCATCCTGCCTTATTTGAAATATTATTACATATTAATACCGATTCCAAAGTGTAATACCATAATTAAGGTTTCCATGATACCAGAGTTTGGATATTAATACCGATATCGAAGTGCAATACCATAATTAGGGTTGCCATGATACCAGAGTTTGCATTTTAGTAACAATACCGAAGTGTAGTACCATAATTAAGGTTGCCATGTACCAGAGTTTGGATATTAATACAGATACCGAAGTATAGTACCATAATTAAGGTTGCCGTGATACCAGAGTTTAGATATTAATACCGATACCAAAGTGTAGTACCATAATTAAGGTTGCCATGATACCAGAGTTTGGATATTAACACCGATACCGAAGTGTAGTACCATAATTAAGGTTGCCATGATACCAGAGTTTAGATATTAATACCGATACCAAAGTGTAGTACCATAATTAAGGTTGCCATGATACCAGAGTTTGGATATTAACACCGATACCGAAGTGTAGTACCATAATTAAGGTTGCCATGATACCAGAGTTTGGATATTAATACCGATACCGAAGTGTAGTACCATAATTAGGGTTGCCATGATACCAGAGTTTGGATATTAATACTGATACCGAAGTGTAGTACTATAATTAAGGTTGCTATGATACCAGAGTTTGGATATTAATACCGGCAACGAAGATGTACAGTATTTTAAAACCATAAAATGACCAAATACAGCGGTCAGTTTGCTGTGCTCAGGGTGACACAGTGAACACTAGACGGTTTTAAATCAATCCTTCAATAAATGTTAAACTGTCGATCTGACCATTACATACGCTAAACTGCTCTGAATCAGGAGAGAGAAGCTGGTTAGCATTAGCTTAGCTTAGAAATCGGAATGGTTTTGGATCAGTGGCCCACTCGCTAAGCCGGTGTCGTGACACATCCTATCCCCCCGGACACATCCCATCCCCTCTGATGGCATTTTACAGAAGGACCATTCAGGACCCAATACGTTAGCCAGCTGATGTAGCAAGCATGCTACTCGTTGGCCAATATATAGTATTCCAGTATACATTACAGTATACATTTACAGTATACATTTACAGTATACATGTAAACATGATGTTAGATCAAATATTCTAATTATGTATTGAACAATATTTATATATATTAACAATATTTGATACATTGTGTAACTCATATGTATCATATGAACATTAAATTATTATAACATGAGTATATTATTTATATCAATGCTTTGATGCATCAACCGTTATCTGTTAATTGACTTTGCCAGCTAATTACAGCAGAGCTATTAACAGCAGTGGACACTCCGTCATAAGACTCCGTCACCCCCCATCCGACCCCATCCAGAACCCAAATGGTCACTGAATGGCCCTCATGTTGGAGAAGTTGCAGTGGCAGGCGGCTGAGCACTCTCTGACAGTTGTAAATGAACATCTGAGTGAGGCTCATAAAGCAGCTGCTTCTCTAAACGCTTCTGCGGGTCAGCCGGTGCGCTGTGACCAAATGCCACCTCCTCTGAGAACCCTCACCGTGGTGCGAACTCCTGCTTTTGATTAGCGTCCACTTCCAAACAGAGGTGTGCCTCACGGCCGAGAGGGTGTGTTTCCCAGCGGGCCGCCGAGAGCAGGAACCCGCGGGTCAGCCCGGCCTCCGAGGGGGCTGTGGGATTTCACACATTTGGCACAGAAGTCACAGCTAGTGGCGAGTGTGAGGTGGTCACGGCAGTGTTGGGGAGAGTGACACCGGTGGGACGTGGGGGGGAGGGAAGCAGAGAGAGTGAGGCACTAAAGGAATGGGGGAGGAGAGTGACATAGGTCAGAGGTCAGCGTTTGCTTTCTTTGCCCTTTCAACTCAGACCACTCCCACTCTATTCGCCCTCTTCCAACGTCCAGGCACTTTTTCACTTCCTTTGTCAGAGGATCAGTGGTGGTGACCATGGCTCAAGACCACTGGTAGTCAATGTTCTGATCACCCTCTCAACCCATTATTACACAGAGTTCTCAGCAGAAGGAGTGCTGGTCTAGGATCAGTTTCTGTCTTTTGTGTGCAGAAGTAGCTAATTACATGGAAAGAGTGGACCTGATCCAAAATCAACCCCCAATGACACTTGATAATTATAGAAGCATGTCTTTATCCCCAGTCCCCCCCACAACCCCCACCCTTTCTTGCATGTGCATTGGGCACTGGCGTCAGCGCAACGCACTGGTGCGATGCACTCTCAGCCCAACAGGGATGCTAACAGCCAGAGGCTGTGCTAATGAAACACCATCCGCTAATGACAGCCCCCTGTAGGGCCAAGCTTTTCCACAGAGTGGCCAAAGAAGCATCCTGCTGCACTCGGCACAGTTCCCTAAATGCTCAAACTGGTCCTGCATGATATTTAAAGCTAGCAGTGGTTCTGTGTATAAATACATAATTTATATATATATATATATATATATATATATATATATATATATATATATATATATATACTTTAAGCATTTAAAGAAATGAATAACCATGTATTTGAATATATGGATATTCAGGTCTATCTTAGTGGTTTAGTATTCAATTTAGCTAATTACTATAAGTATTCAAATAGTCAGATACTTTAAGTGTTTAAAAATAATATCTGTATATTTCAATTGATGGATAGTTCCTATCTTAGTATTTCATTTTCTTTATTCATTTAAGTGTTTTAAATATTCAAATAAATGCATATACATACACTTGTATATATTAATATTCTCAAATCTCAAATATACAAATATTCAAATACTTCAAGTACTAAAATAATATCAAAATATATGATTATACAGATATTTATTTATATCATGGCATGCCATTTACTTAATTGCTTTAAATGACTTAAAAACTTTCATTTATTCAAATACTTTAAGTTTTTAAATACTTTTTTTATATTTCAATATATGGATATTCAGGTCTATCTTAGTGGTTTAGTATTCCATTTACATGTATTTAAATATATAGATACTTATAAAAAATATCTGATTATTTTATTTGATATTTGTTCCTATATTAGTATTTAATTTTCTTCATTCAAGTATTAAAACATTCAAATTCTTTAAGTAGTTAAGTAAATGAATATGCATACATTTGTATATATGAACATTCAGGCCATTTGGGTATTCAGTATTTGATTCACTTAATTACTTTAAGTATTAAAATATTTAAGTACTTAAATATACAACTATTCAAATATATCAAGAACTAAAATAATATTGGAAAATATGATTGTATGGATATTTTTCATATCAAGGTTTGTTGTTTACTTAATTACTTTAAATACTTTCAAATATTCAAATACTTTCAGTTTTCAATTACATTTATATCCATATATTTGAATATATGGATATTCAGACCTATCTTGCTATTTTAATAACTTGCTATTTCAATTACTACTAAACGTATTTGAATATGTTAAGCATTCAAATATTCAAATACTTTTAGTAGTTAAATAAATTACTATCAATATATTTGAATATATGGATATTCAGGCCAAGACATTAAGTAGGAATATCCCTATATCACATATCATATATCTTGTTTGTTGCCCCATTACTTGAAATATTGGTACAGTAATAGTGTCCTAGAGGTACACCAAAGCGCTCTGCTGGAATACAGCGGTAAAATTAAAGGATCAGAACCAGATCAGGCTTAAATAATAGTCGCTACCCGATCCATTAAAATATATGAATTTGGATTATACCCATATGATGATGTGTTTACAAACAGCAGAGTAAACAAAATGCTTAAAATGCCTGTCTGATCTTCTGATGATCTTAGTGCTGTGATATTTCCAAGAAACTTGCATTGTAAGCATTTTCCTCACGTTGTTCTGAGTGAGTGTGTGTGTGTGTGTGTGTGTGTGTGTGTTCTCAACTCATTTTTTTTCATCTAACTGTCTTGTAGCTGCATGAGGCGGGATTAATAGCATGCCAGGCTAGTCTGAGGAGGGGGGGCCTGGACACATTCATTACTTTGCCTAATTGCAGCCTCAAGGCCGTAAATAATGAGTGAAATAACTCTGGACCGACTCGTGCTGCAGTTGGTTTGTCACTTCATACCTGGGCCTCCGTTCTCATCAAGTGATTTGGCACTGACTGAGCAGGCCAGGAAAAATGTCACACGTGTGTGAGGATGCACGTTGCTCGTCTGCTCCGTCATGCAGGATTTTAGTGCAGAGGTGGTTTGTTGCATGCCAAAATGTAGACGAGCTCATCTCGCTAATGCAGGGGATGTTTTTTAATAGGGCTTTCTGATGGAATTAACCCTGGCCTGTATGCGGGCCCATACCTTAACTTCTATCCATTAAACAACATAAGGTGCATATTAGTTTCACTAATTCATAATAGATTCTGAATAATTCATAGTGGATACTGATTAATTCATTGTACAGACTGAACAATCCATAGCGAATACTGAATAATTAGTAGTGAATTCTGAATAATTCATAATGGATTCTGAATAATTAAAAGCAGATACAAAATAATTAATAGTGGATTCTGAATAGTTACTAGTAAATACGGAATAATTCATACCAGCTTCTGAATAATCCATAGTAGATTCTGAATAATTCATAGTAGATACTGAACAATTCATAATGGATACTGAATAAGTCATAGTGAATTCTGAATAATTCATAATGGATACTGAATAATACATAGTAGATACTGAATAATTCATATTAGATACTACATAATTCATAGTGGATTCTGAATAATTCATAGTGGATTCTGAATAATTCATAGTAGATAATTAATAATTCATAGTAGATACTAAATAATTCATATTAGATACTACATAATTCATAGTAGATACTAAATAATTCATATTAGATACTACATAATTCATAGTGGATTCTGAATAATTCATAGTAGATAATGAATAATTCATAGTAGATAATTAATAATTCATGGTAAATACTGAACAATTCATAATGGATACTGAATAATTTATAGCAGATTCTAAATAATTTATAGTAGATACTGAATAATTCATATTAAATACTACATAATTCATATTAGATACTAAATAATTCATATTGGATTCTGAATAATTTATATCAGATTCTGAATAATTCATAATAGAGACTTAATAATTCATAGCAGATTCTGAATAATTCATAATAAAGACTGAATAATTCATAGTAGATACTGAATAATTCATAGTGGATAATTTATATTAGATACTACAGAATTCATAGTGGGTGCAGAATAATTCATAGTGGATATTGAATCATCAATTATAGACACTTAATAATTCATAGGAGTTTCTAAATAATTCATAGTAGATTTGGAATAATTCATAGTGGATACTGAAAAATTCACAATAGTTAATGAACAGCCTTAAAACTAAATCTAGAGGTTAAAGACTCGACTGGTTGAAGCAGTACAAGGTATCAACTTTCAGAGAGCAGCAAATGTTAGAATGATCACTGAGGTATTACAGGAAACTTTAGGAGTGGGCCCAGTCTTTTAGCAGCCCTCTCAGACTGCAGCAGCATTTGAGTAGAAGGTCAGAGAAGCCAAGGGAGCCACACAGTGCCTGGCATACAGCATACAGCGCATTATTCTTGCAGCAGATTCAGCCCTGGCTATTTTTAATAGTTCCTGATAGAGGTTCCCACTAACGCAGCAGTGATGCTTTGTAATGGCCTACCTTTAAAAGTCCTGTTCATTTTTAGCCATAGCATCATGATTCAGCCCAGCCATTATGCAGCCTTGACTCTCCTTTCTAAAAACTGGGTTAATGAATATTCCCCAAAGCCTAATTGAACGTAATACACTTTCATGGCGCCACCCAGCCCACCCCCCCCCACCCTCCCTGCCTCCCTCCCTTCACCCAACCCCTCAAAGCCATCCATCCAGCTTTCATTTTTTCCCCTCTGCACCCCTTCTTCTCCATGGCTTGCGTTTTTATTGCTAATGAAGTGTTTCTTGGCGTGAAGGAAAGGGCCGAATGTGGATTCTAGGCCCCTTCCCGGTGCTTGAGTGCTTTGAGAGAGAGCGAGACACACAGAGAGAAAGAGAGAGAGACTGACTCTGCGGCTGTGTTGAGCGTGAGACCTTCGCAGCCAGGGTCAAATCCGTAAGTGGGGATCCACGGTTGACTGACTTTACAATGTGGTAGAAACAAGCAAAGTCAACGTGCTCCAATGCAAGAGGCGCTCACTCGAAACCGGCCACTCTCTCTCTCTCTTCTTTGTTTTTTTCTTTTTACACCTTCACCCTCAGATCTCAGTTTTATATAAAGATCATGTCGTGATGATACTCTCGCCCCGCTTACCATAAGCTGAAGAATTTCACACTGACGTGTTTATAAGATCTCATAAGATCACACCTAGACTCGTTCGTTCCTCTGGCACAGGCCCTTCAGTGGTGCCTGCTCAGACAGGGCTGCATGTATTACGATAGACACATCGTCCGTAGCAATAAGAACATTTTCAAAAGTTCAGTAGTTTCATTAAATCGCATTAAAAGCAAACCATCAGGAAACCATGAATACACCACGTTTTGGATTTTGGATCTGTAGCCCACTTACTAAGCCGGCCTTTGCTTAACTAGCTTGGCTACAGTGTTGACCATAAAACCTCATGTCTGAGAGGAGAGAGCGAAGTCGACAGAGCGACAGAAAGGAGAAATGAGACTCAGAGTTCTGCTGGATTTGGACTTGTAGCTGTCTGTCTAGGCTTAGGTAAGTTAGCAAGCAGGCACAGACCGTGCTCCAGGTAACTGGGGTTTATATCACACCTGTTAGAGGATAAAGCCTTGAATCTGAGAGCACAGAGTCGAGGGAATGGTCTTTGTAGACGGGTTCATCCAGGTTTACTTGCTCTCCCTTTCTCTTGGAACTGAGCACATTGCTAAAGTTTTCAGAGCCTGACGTCACCAATCCGTGAGCACTCACCCAGTGGCCATCTTAAATGCATGTGGTGGAAAAAGGTTATTTGGCTGTGTACAAGATAGACATTAAACATGTCATAAGTTTTAAATACTGCGGTATGATAAAGTATTTGAGCATTATTACATGATGAAAAATTGCTAGTTATACATTTTTAATAATATTAATATCAACTGTTAAATATTTTATCATGATGATTTTCTTTAGCTGTATCGCCCATCCCAAATAATTATACCTTGACAGTTTTTCTAAAATTTGATTTAAAAATATATACATATCGCAATATATTGGCCTACAGTATCGCTATATACGTAGTGCAATATATTGAATCGTAACCTCTGTAACGTGAAATGCACCGTATTGCCAGGGTCTTGCCAATACACAGCCATACTGTTAATGGTGTAAAACACTAGACTTCTGCAGTGAGCTGATATTCAGTAGTTAACTATACCACACTCAGTATTCCATATATCTTATGTGGTCAAACAGTTAGGGAAAAAAACACATACATGTGCAGCTAGAACTGGGCAACACCAAACACCAGAACCTCCTTGACATTGTTTTAAACTCTTGAAACCAGATGATTTGTTTGGGTAAGGAATTTCATAAACAGTGCAGACCAGTAAGCCACCAGGTCTGGACTTGAAAAGCTCTGAGCTAAATGCTTCAGATGTGCCCTTAAATAAATATAAATAAATATATATATATATATATATATATATATATATATATATATATATATATATGTTAAAGTAGCATTTTCTTCCTCCATGCTTCATCCTAACATCATAATAGCCATAATCAAAGTTCAGTTCAGACACTGTTGTGATTTCTATATCGGCTCGTGCCTCGTCAATTCATTCTGCAGCCAAGATCACTTCACAGCACTCCACATCTGACTGAGCAGTAGCATCCTGCCCAGTTCCCTGTGGGGCTGTAGCACGGATTAACATGGAAAAACAATCAGTACAATGTAAATGGCATTTATGTTAATTTATGCTAATAAATGTGTTAAATAATGGCTAATTAGGATGAGCTCCAGATGAAAACTTTTGAAATCCTCCAGATCCTCCTGGGGGGCTACACTCATGAGTGCTTTGGATTGGACAGAAGAACCAAGTGGTCACCTACTTCCACCAAATGCAAATCAAACCAAATCAAATGTGATTGGAGAAAGACCACTTTTCCAGGCACAGATTAGCCCTAACCCCGGTTCCAGACTCCAAATAGACTGTCTCATCAAGTCTAAGGATAATCATTAAGCAAAGCTGCTCCTAGCTTTGCCTTTATTCTCTGTGCTTGCTAACGTAGAGCTGGATTTCTCAGCTGCAGCCCCACTGCAGTGTTTTAGTACTCTCCCTGCTGTAGTTTGCCCATTTTAAACTCAATAAGCACCTGTTAATTAGCTGATGAGTTGAGTCAGGTGTGTTGGGAGTTGGGAGTTGGGAAAACACGTAAATGTGCAGTGAAGGGAGTACTCAAGGACCGGAATTAGGTAACACCAAACCCCAGGAACCCTTCAAGCTGGGATCTAGCTGATGTGTCTTGAAGGAAGGTCTTGAAGAGTCCAGGCCATTGAGTTGGCAGGACCGGACTTGAGACGAACCCTTCGACGGTGTTCTTTCTTATGGATTTCCACGTTCGAGTTGATTCCAGTGCAGCCTGGACGTTGCCACCTTGAAGTTGAAGAGTTGTTGGTGTGGCGCAACAGATAAAATCACTATCTGCCAATGAGCTATTACACCATGTGGGAGATGGAGGGTTAGATTTCCGGTCTGAGTGACTGTGCTGCACTACACCAAGACGAGTCCTTGGGCAAGACTCCTAACACTAGATTGGCCCACCTCTGTAATACAAGTAACCTTGTAAGTCGCTCTGGATAAGAGCGTCAGCTAAATGCCATAAATGTAAATGTTGCAGATGCCCTCTTGCCCCAACAAAGAAGCAGGAAAGGCTTGAAAGAGTGCAGGCTAGTGGGTCACCAGGACTGGAGCTGAGAACCACTGATTTAGAGGGTAGTATGTTTGCCCAAGCCTGAACCCTCAGTGACCTGTGCTCTGTAAATCAGGACGCTCCACCGGTTGTGCCTCTGAGGGATGTTCTCCAACCAGCGCAACCTCTGCTCGGGTTGTTGGACATGAAGTACCCTTAAATCACACAATGCCGTGACCTTGGGAAATGGCTTGACCGCGGTTACCCAGACAACAGTTGTCGGATGAGGCTTGGTCAAGTCGAGCCTAGGAGGGATTTTGGCCTGCCTGCACTGCATCACTGTCAGCCTTTACATCCTTCCCAAAAGATGGATGCTACACATGTGGCCTTGCACATTCCAGCCTTTGAAACAACGGCAACATCAGCAGGAGATGGATTGGATTTTGATTCCGAGCGCGGCACTCCGAAAGACACTGTTGGAGAAACAAGATCCAGGACTCGATTTCACAGAGCTTCCGATAAGACCACTGAGTCAGCGGCTGATCTCAGCTGAGCCTGGCCCCTCCCCGGAGTGGCGGCTTCTGTCTTTGGTGGAACTGCTCTGCCTTCCGCACTCTCTCTTATCTCTCTCTCCCTCTCTCTCTTATTCGGACATGAATCGCGCCCCGACTGCCGAAACTTATTCCTTTGATCTGGCTAAAGGCACCCCCCTGCCTTGGCCTCCTGGGCCAGAACGCTACGGCAGCACTTACGGCGTGATCCTGCCGTTGCCGTGCCGTTTTTCTGCCGTACGTCTCTTTTTTTTTCCCCTGCATGTCGTGATTTTTGCTTCTCGAGCGAGAAGAGAGCAGATCGATGAGTTCAGGGTCTCTGTTTGGTCTGATCAATACGTTGTAATGAATGCCGCGTTCCAGTTCTCGGCCCGCGCTAACGGATGTTCAGAAGCAGGCTGCTGCTTCTTCTTCATTGGATTGAGACGTGATAAATCCTTGTTGCGCCCCAGTGGACTCCCCAGACAAGGCCTTATTCGCTTGTACGGCGGAGACGTGCACAGTTGCGAGGTGTGCTGATGTTTTGACGTTTTCCGTGTGTCGTCAGCGTTCAGTAGAGGGCTACTTGTCAGGCTTATTTTTAGCATCAGAATCATTTATAGTCAGTGTCTTTGTCCGTTTTCCTTTCCGGTTTGACACTCAAACGTCTTGTGGTGTTCTGTTTCGCTCTAATTGGGGAACCTTTAAAGACTTTCTCTAAAGTCTTCTTAAAACGTTTGCCGTCTCTGATGCAATGCAATATCCCTCGCATGAAAAGAACCACCTACTGTATTTTCCATCCCCCCATCTCTTTAAGTCTGGCCTTTACATACCATTATTTAATGGAGATTGACTGCTGGCCAGATCGTCTCTGACTAGAATGTTTACCCCCCCCTGGTAAAAACCCCCTATCCTGGGGCAATCATAGGAGCCCTGATTCCTTAAGTTTTAGAGGCAGCCATTTACAGAATTTACTGGAGGTAAAACATTTGTTAGACGCTGCAGTCATGGGCCGTGCAGCTTTATGTCCCCATAATTTATTTCCCCTTTAAAAAGACAGATGTTGCACTTTTGCACTGTACAGAGGACCCACTCAGGCGCAATGCATCTTGATCCACCGTGGCAATTTGAATAGCACTGCAGGTAAATTCAGAGCACATTCAGAGCACATGTCCGTGCAGGATGGTGTTTAATGTCATTAATCCGAACACTTGTAGCGTAGCATGATTAGAACAGGGTGGAACATTGTAGGACATCCCCATGAGGCATGGGTTTATAGACTGCCATTTGTATTGAAGGGTTTATTGGCCGTAACTCCTGACTTGCTCCAAGTCAGTGATGTCATTCGTATCGTTTTATGACCTGGTGCCTATTAAGAGATCTTAACCAGTGACAAACACTTTGGGCAGGCCTCGGGATTACCTGCGTTTATCTTTCTCGGAGTCAAGCTTATTCATTCTTACATTCAATCATGTTGGCTTTTGGTTCCTTGGCAGTCTGGATGTCAAAACACTTTAGGACAACACTTCCCAGCCTTGGTCACTGGAGTCCCTCTGCCCTGCACATTTGGCAGTGGTGGCTCAGTGGTTAGAAGGTGGCTGGGTTATTAATTACAAGGCTGTGGGGTTGGTACCCAGGTCCACTAAGCTGCTACTGTTGGACCTTTGACTAGGGCCTGGGGGGGGGGTGTCAGCCGCTACCTCTTTTTGAACTGCCAGTGGCACTGATGCAACATCACTGGGCACTCGAAGGAAGTCCTCAGCACTGATACAGCAGCCGACAGCACACTGGGAGCATCATCTACCCACCCAGAGAGAGCAAGGCCAGTTGTGCTCGCTCAGGCTCCGGCTGCCGATGGCGAGCAGCACGACCCAGAATTCTCAACCAGCAGTCCTCAGATCTTAGGGTTAGCGCTTTAGTCCAGTGAGCCATTTAGAGCCCAGGGCCTTGGCCTTGGTGTTTGTCGTCCCACTAATACTTGGACCAGGCGTATTTCCAGAGTTCGAGAAACACTAGCAGACATATTAGGCACATCATCATATTGCATCAAATCTATATGATGTGAATCGTTACACCCCTATAAAATATACAGGGCAAGGGTACTCCAGGGCCAGAATTAGGAACCACTCTTTTAGGACATCCAGTAGACGCTGGTCTCCTTGGAACAGGCAGACCCCTATCATAGTCATTAAATAGTAATGTGTAGCGAGTGTAGCAAAGCAAGTGCGCTGGCCCATGACTAATTGGTGGGCTCCTTTTAAGGCTGTCGATTTTGTGGCGGGCTGGAAGCGCCAATATTTTATTCACGTCTGACCTTCTTCGCCATCGTTCCTTATCGGAGCAGGTAGTCTGCACATCGTCTTCCTGACTAGGCAGACGCAGAGGAGGACGTTTGGAATGCCCCGGTGCTGATAAAGCTGTTAGCGTTAGCCTCAATGAGCTCCCTGTCCCCAACCTCCTCACACGTGCTCTCTGTCTCCTCTCTTCCTCACCACCCCGGTATCAGCCTGGGCCCCTTTATCACGAGCAGAGAGCTCATGAGTGACGCTGACATTGGGCAGTGTGGGGTACAGCGATTGGAGTTTTCTTTATCCTCGTCTTCTTCAGCGTAGCTTGCAAGCTCTGGCATTTGTCCTTGGCATATAATTAGCCCAGTTCAGCTCGGCCGGGCCCGGGAGAGAGACAGGTTTGTGCCCGCAGAGAGTTCTGTGAGCCACAGCTGTTGCTGTAAGCACTGCCATCCCCGCCCCCCACCTCTGCTTCGGTCAAATCCATAGTGCCTCACGTGGTCCGTCATATCATTGTCAGGGTTCAGCTGACACCTGGGCCGAGGTCCGGGAATTGTTTAAGGAATGGTTCAGGGAGGGAAACCAGTTCTACGCAGTTGTGTGACGGGGTGGTGTGTGATCACACTGAGACAAATTAGCAGAATTGCAGAATTGTTTGATTTTGTGCTGACACATTACATGTCAAAAGTTTGTGGACACCCCACGAAATAAATGTATTCTGCTAGTTTAACTTGCACCCATTGCTGACACGGATGACACACACACACACTGCTTGCCTAGTCACTGTAGATATAGAAGAAGATATAGTGCCAATAGATTAGGACTCTCTGGAGCAGATAAACTTATGAACCTGTTGGCACCATGTCTAATGCCAGGTGTGGGGTATAGAGGGGTATAAAGCCCCCCAGCATTCAGCTGTGGAGCAGTGAAAGAACTGTGTTCTCTGGAATGATAGAGAGTGCTGCATCAAGTACTTTTGGGATGAGGTGATGGGGTAGGCTGGTAATCGTCCAATATATTGACCTTACTAATGCTCTTTTTGCTGAATGCAATCAAATCCTTAAAGCAATGCTCATTCAAGATCTAATAGAAAGCCTTCTTCGCTGGACAGACCAAAGCAGGATAAACTCTTTTAATGCCCCTGATTTCAGAAGAAACAGTGAACGAGCAGGTGTCCCAATACTTTTGTCCATATAGTGAATGGATTTGGTTGGATTTTGAGAAGAGAACTCTTATTAGCTGACTACATTTAGGGTGAGGGGAGCACCTCACCTCTCTCTCTCTCTCTTTCTCTCTGCCACCTAACCCACTCCATCTCCTACACACTGCAAACCATCATTTTACAGACATCAGAGATGACGGCCATTGTGTGCCCGCGCCCGCTGGTGGGTGATGTGATTGGGAGATGCACCCGGGGCACTACTGTATCAGTGTGCTGTCGTGCAGGTGGGGGTGGGCTGACGGAGGAACATCTGATGCGTCTGATGTTGAGCGTGTTTATGGAACGGGAGAGCGTCCCCCGACCCTCAGCGCGAGAAGAGCTGAAGAGCCTGGTCTGGGTCTGCTTTTGTGGGCTCTGTTACCTTTCCTGAAGTTTATTTAACTAGGAGCTCCGCTTCCTCCAGAGCTCCTCGTGACCTCGGCGTCTAATGAGAGTGAGTAGAAATAGCAGCGCTGACCTGGCTCTCTGCAGATCCTCCTAAGTAGGTGTGGGTGTGTGTGTTGGGGGGGTGGGGGTGGGTTGGTAGGGGTGAAGTAACGCAGACAAAAGCTGGAGGACAGCAGGCTGGCACTTGGCAGACAATAGATCAACAATTCGCAGTGTAGTGTTTATTCTGGCGAAGGGCTGCCCTGTGTGTTTTCTCTCCCCCTCTTTCTCTCTCTTCTTTCTTTCTTTACGGGTGTTTTTTTTTCCCTCTCTCTCTCTCCCTCTCTCTCACTCCCTCTCTCTCTCTTTCTCTCTCTCTCTCTCTCTTTCTCTTTCTCTCGCTCCGTGTTCGAGGGGCCTGATCTGTGTCTTTCCTCCTCTACAAAGAGGCCCTGTGTGCCCTGATCTGCTTTTGCTGAGCTGCCAGTCCACCAAGCAGCACTCAATGCCCCTTTTATTAAGCTCTCTCTCTCTCTCTCTCTCTCTCGCTCTCTCACTGTCTCGCTCTCTCCCTCTACATCTCTCTCCCTCTCATCCTCTGGCCTTTTCTGTCTCTTTTTTGCTCTTTTGCTCTCTCTCTCTCTCTCTCTCTCTCTCTCTCTCCTTCTACCTGTCCTCTCTCCACCCACCTCTCTCCCTCCTTCTCCTTAAATCCCTTTTTTTTATTTTCTCTCTCACTTTCCTTTCCCCTCCTCTCTCTCCCTTTTCTCTCTTTCTACCCAATCTCTCTCTCTTCCCTCTTTTTTCTCTTTCTACCCCCCCTCTCTCTCTCTTCCCTCTTTTCTCTCTTTCTACCCCCCTCTCTCACTCTTCCCTCTTTTCTCTCTTTCTACCTCTCTCTCTCTCCATTTTCTCTCTTTCTACCCCTATCTCTCTCCATTTTCTCTCTTTCTACCCCCCCTCTCTCTTCCCTCTTTTCTCTCTTTCTACCCCTATCTCTCTCCATTTTCTCTCTTTCTACCCCCCTCTCTCTTCCCTCTTTTCTCTCTTTCTACCCCTATCTCTCTCCATTTTCTCTCTTTCTACCCCTATCTCTCTCCATTTTCTCTCTTTCTACCCCCCCTATCTCTCTCCATTTTCTCTCTTTCTACCCCCCCTCTCTCTCTCCCTTTTCTCTCTTTCTACCCCCCCTCTCTCTCTCCCTTTTCTCTCTTTCTACCCCCCCCTCTCTTTCTCTTTCCCGCTCGCTCTCCTCTCTCTCCTCTCTTTCCCTCTCCCCTGCTTCCTCTTCTATCGCTCAGCTTCTTTTACTCCCTCCGTCCTACTGTCTCTGTCATGCTTTGCTCTGTATCTTTACATCTCTCCCTCTCTCTCTCTCTCTCTCTCTCTCTCTCTCTCTCTCTCTCTTTCCTGTACGTGTCTATTGCTTAAACTGTTCATCTCTCCTCTCTTTCACTTGGCCACTTTCACTTTATCTGCTCCATATCCTTCAGTCTTTATTCTCTACTCTCTCTCTCTCTCTCTCTCTCTCTCTCTCTCTCTCTCTCTGCTCATTATGTAGGCTAACCGCACTGAGAATCGGCTCCTGTTCCTCACTGCAGCTTCTCTTTAGCTCGTCATTAAGCATAAAGGAAGGAGGTGGAATTCACACAAGAACCCCCCCCCCCTCTTTCTCTCTGGCCTGCCTCTTGCTTTGAAGGGCTGTGGCTAAGCGCTGGGTGTGGCTCCCCTTTGGCACAGCCGTTTGTTCTCTGAGCCGGGCATCAGGTTTCCCCGCTGGCACCGCCTGTCTCCTGTAGAGTTTGGGTCTCTGTGCGGGACGCTGGCAGAGACAGGCTGATGTAATAAATCAGGAGTGAGCTCATCTTCTGGAACGGGCCAAAAGCACACGTTGCAGGTCAGCAGACGTAGAGGGTGTTCAGGTAGCAAGAGACGCCGGGCCAGTGCCCCTGAAACCCTGTCCTGAGACCCACCACAGACTGCTGCACTACACTGGTGTTACACCAGGAACTCACATGTCATTCAGTACCAGTAAGCATGCCTGTTTCACCTTCTAGGCTGCTGATTGGCTGTCTAAATTACATTCTGTGAGCATGTTAGTAATGTCAGTGCTTCTTGATTAGCCTGTAATATGAGACTTAGTTCCTTGCAGTGGTTCCTCCTCATGTTCCTGTGCCATGGGAATTAAGGGGAAGTCATCACAGCTGGATTGGGGGAGGGTCAGCTGCTAAATATAAAAAAATTTGACTAATTTAATATTTATGATTTGAAATGTCCTTATTTTCATTAATTCATTTAGTATCATTGTTTTTTTTTATAATGCTGTAGAGAAATTTGGTGCCAGAGGACAACAGGTCCACAAGAATTCTCAGGAAGTAGGAATGGTGCCTCTAGACTTGCTCATTAGAGGTCTGGATACACATTTTTACAGAAGTCCAAAAGAGAAAAGGTGCTATGCAAGTCATCAAGCAATTTGAGATGGTTACAAGTGGCATCAAGGGAAACTCAAGAATGTCCTAGACTAGCCTTGATATGCTTAGAGCTCCTAACTGCTGGTTGGTTATTAATGTCTGTGCGTCTTGATTGGTGGGTAATATAAGTCTCATTCCCTTTCAGTGGTAGTTCCTTGTGTTCCTATACCATGGGAATTAAAGTGACGGAATCACAGGGGGGTGTGGGGGAGAGGCAAGTTGGAAAATATAAAAAAAATAGAGTAGTTTTATATTTGTAATCTGGATTTTTGTTTATTTTCCTTAATTAATTGAGTAACACTGGTTTATTTAATGAAGTTATAGTGAAATTTGGTGTCAGGTTGAAGAACCTGGTTTTGGAAGGGGCCTACATTCTCAGAAACTGGGAATGGTGCCTCTTGACTTGCTCATTAGACGTCTGGACACTTTCGTATTTCTGGAAAGCTGCTTTGGACAATGTCTGAAGTCCCAAAGAACGAAGGTCCTATGCAAATAATCCAACTGATCTGAGATGGTTACAGGTAGGACCAGGTCAATCAAGTCAAGTCAAGTCAAGTCAAATTTATTTGTATAGCGCTTTTTACAACTGTTGTCATCACAAAGCAGCTTTACATAATTAGTACTTAATAAAGAACAGTCAATCAGAAGAACCTATGTTCTCAAAACCTGGGAATGGTGCCCCTTGACTTGCTCATTAGACGTCTGGACACATATTTCTGGAAAGCTGCTTTAGACAATGTCTGGGGTTTCCAAGAACAAAGGTGCTACGCAAATGATCCCCCTGCACCCGTCCCACACCACTGAACTCCCAACAACACCTCTGTGAGAACTGTAACATGGTCCAGACACAGAGGTGATGTAGTATGTGGGAGATGAGGGTGATTGACCTAGGTCCAGTGACAACAAAGACAAGGCCTGACTTCCTGTCCAGAAGGCATGCCCCCTCCGCTTTGAACGGCCACAGAATGCTTCCCACCCAGGAGTTGGGTTTCAGGCAGCATTTCCGAGTGGACAGGTATCTTCTTCCTCTCTCCTTCCCTCCCTTCCTCGTCCTACCCCTCTCTCTCTGTCCATCCCCTCCCCCATCCATGATGGATAGCTGCTTGCGCTGCCCCCCCTGACCTTCAGCGCCCACCTCCCTCCACTGCTCTTAGTCAAGATAAATGATTGATGTAGAATAATTGATGGGGACCTTCCAATTAGATGTTGCTTTGGCGTTCCGGAGAGAGCCGAGATGTGGGCAGATAACGTGACTCTGCTTAAGACTCACTCTGTTGTTTGAACTGCCGCTATTTGAAGTCGCCTTTTTCCCTTTTTCCCTGCATGCTGTGAATCCCGGTGGGTATAAAAGAAAGCCGACTAGTGGATCTGGGAGAGGCTATTCCCTCTGAGAGAGGCTATCGAGCCAGGAGCATCCACCGTGAGCTGGGAGCGTCATGTTGATTTATATAGGAGAATATCTTTGCTGTGCTTTATTGGAAAATGCAGTTTGGCCAGAAGCCTCATCCCCCCTACGTGGTATCTCAGAGCTGATACACACACACACACACACACACTTACATCTCAGCCTTTTGATTGACCTGACGCCATGTTTCCAGGGCCTCAATCTCATGCTCATGTCAGTGGGCCTCATATCAGACCTGCTAGCAGTATTAACTGTGATGCTAACCAGAGCTGGTTCTGCATGCGCCATGAATGGTCGTCAGCAGGAAGCATACTGTATGTGTGTGTGTGTGTGTCAGTTGGGAAGTGTGCTGGTTTATATGTACACCAGTGTGGGAGACTGTGAAAGACCACATCTGCAAGGTCTGCGATGTGTACAGTCCAATTAAGTCTGGGGAGAACGAGGCTTCTAGCCAGAAGGGGCACTGCTTAGCATCGCTTACCGAAGGAAACAACGAAATAATTGTACAATGGATCACTCACTCCTCCTGCTTCTCCTCCGCTAAGGCAAGGTTCTGTGCTTGCTGAACTACCCAATGCTGCTTTTAAAGCAGCGGTATGCAAGAATTGGCGTATCTTGCTCCTGGGCTCCCCCTACTGTCGAGAAGTGGAATTCCCGCTTTGTGCCACAACAAGTAAACACCTTTTCCATGCATTTTGCGAGCTGAAAGATCCAGAACCGTCATCTGAATAAGGTAAAGAAGCACGTGGGACGAGGCTGTAGAGTAATATTATAGGAAGTTACACTAATACGACTCGGGTTACGCAGCAATACACAGTTCTCGCAGGTGTAATTCTGCCCTGCTGTAGTCTAGAGTAGCAAGAACTGTGGCGCTACTCAGTGGACAGTCAGTGGACCATCAGATTATACAATGCTATATAATGCTGCTTTAACTAAAGTCTTCTCTTAGGATGAGCATCTAAAAGCAGACCTTCAGGCTCAGGTTACTCCAACACCCCCCTACCGCACAGGAAGTTGCACACAGCTAACAGCATCACATCACATAGTGTGTGAGTGTGCTCTTCTTCAGGATAGATCTGTTACGAGATCAGATCAGATTCGTTGTTTTTTTTTTTTCTTCTGATATCCCATCCAGCACTTTCTGCTGATATCAGCTTGATACCAACACCCATTGATACCAATACCGATGTAGCAACAATGAGGTTGGTCTAGCATAGTGAGAAATCCGTCCTGCTGTTTTCAACATGCCTAGTTTCAATCAGCAACAACAACACAGTTGGACTGAGTAGCCTAGCATTTCACATTTCACCTCAGTGCTACACTACATAGACCAACACTATTTGCTCATTTATTGTTTATTCTGAAGGAATAAAGAGTATTAAAAAGAGCTTTTACTGCTTTTGTTGGAGTAACTGCCTTTCTAGAAGGCTTTCTACTAGAGGAACATTGCTGTGAGGATTTGAATGAATGCATTCAGCTACAAGAATGTTAGTGAGGCTGGGATGTTGGATGATAATCACCACCCCACCTCATCCTCAACCCCCCAGCTCATCCCAAAAGTATTCCAGAGAACACAGTAGAACACACTGCACCACAGCTCAATGCTGGGGGGCTTTATACCCCTCTAGCCCACGCCTGCCATTAGGCAGCATGGTGGCAGTATGTTTATGTTTATTCTACTAGTCTATTCTATTGGCAGTATGTCTCGACAGGACAAGACAAGACTAGACAAGCTGTGTGTGTGTTTGTGTGTGCCGGGTATCCCGCTCTATACAGATGCCCGTGTCAGCCAGCATCACACTGAAGTGATTTGGGGAGAGCAAGGCCAGTTGTGCTCTCTCAGGCTCTGGAAGCTGATGGCAGACAGCATGACCCGGCATTTGAACCATCGTATCATCCTCGGGTAAAAACGTACTTTTTTCCCAATCAGAAGAGTGTACAACACTGTTATCTAGTGAACCACTAAATGAACCACTGTCTGACACCAAGCTTTACATACAAACTATTAAATAAAAATCAATATTGTGTTATTAAGAAGCGATACAGTAATATAGAACATAATATCTTGATATTTCTTACACTACTGGTGTTTGCCCATGCCACCGGATTGAATCAGGAGTAAAAAAGCTGGATCGCGACTCTCTAGAAATATTATATAGGGTCATTTCTGAACTGAGCAAAGCGCCGTAAGCTAATTTGATCGACCTGAGGATGGTAGACCGGGAAGCATCCAACTCATTACTGATGCAAAGCCTTCTCTCTGTTCCTCTCCCACTCCTCTAGTGCACACTCATTGACTGCACTTCTCTCTCTCTCTCTCTCTCTCTCTCTCTTTTACCCTCTCCCTCTCTATTTCTTTTGTTCTCTCTGTAACTACCTTATCCTTCCCTTTCCTAGTGTCTCTCTTTTCTCTCTGTCCTGTTCTCCGTCTTATTCCGTAATCCTTTCCTTCCTTTCTGTCGCTCTCCCTCTATCTCTCTCTCTCTGTTTTATGGCTTTACCCTTCGCCTTTCATTTTCACGCTCTCTCTCTCTCTCTGGCCGTGTTAGGCCGTGTTAAAGCAGCGTAACCTTTGGTGCAGATGAGGGTGCAGGTGCTGACTGGAGGAGTTAGAGGCAGTTATCTCCTATTAATTCTGGCCTTGGCCGCGATGCCAGAGTCTCCAGCCAGCAGGCTCTGACCTTTCCTGCCTGACCGTGTTGACGCGGAGAGCCCGACTGCGAACGGAGCGACTCGGGCTGCTCGGGCGGCTTGAGAACTCACCTAGGCGACGGCATGTTTTCTTCTCTTTGAACTTGGTCACAGGGTTTTGTTCAGCTGGGCAGATGGTAATGAATAGCGCTGGACTGCAGGAACCGCCAGCGCTGGAGGTTACTGTGGCTGTGATGAGCTGGGCTGCTTTGTTAGGGACTGACTGAGAGTGGGTACAAGCTTGATAGTGATGATTGAACCCCGAGATTTAACACAAGCTCTGTCTTGTCAGGCTCAGAGCTCACTGAAACTGAGTGGAGGACATCTCATGGGCATGCAGATTCTGAACGTTCAGTCCACGCCACAGAAGAGGAGATGTGGTGATGTGGCTTGGTATTTGGCATGTGCGTTTATATTAATGCCATTATCCAGTGTGTTCGGCATCGCTTATGCAGCAGGTGATGGTGGGTTGCTGGCGGGCGTGCAGGCAGCGCGTTGGACTGAATGGTGTCCTAATGCAAACCAGCAACCAGTACAAACCAACAGAGCCTATGTACCTCCATTTTGCATCTATCTATCTTCAGTAGGAACCTTCAAAAGTCACTGGAGCGTTTCTGAGGGAATGCGAGAACCTGTTTACTGATTGGTAGATTGACTGCTCGTTAGCATAACATTAAGCAATGGGTTCACGCCTCTGACTCTCAATGAAAATGAATGATCTCCATTGTTGCTTTTTGTGACTTGCTGTGACGAGGTTCTTCACGCTCCACTCAGAAGATATCTCTAGGTAGTGTAAATAGACTACAGCTCAGAGATACCTCAAGCTTAGATATTGCCAGATACTAAAGTCAGGCCTCAAACCTAGATACAGAAGATGGATGGTACTCAGCAGTGACAGACAGTACGCACTCTCTACACGGTGCCTGAATGTCAAAGACATCATAGTAAGACGTTCAAGTGTAATCTCAGGCCTTTAAGTGCAGCATTAGTGCTGAATTAGGAGCTCTTGAAAGAGATGGGTCTTCATCACAAGCGACAGTTCCTCTGTCCCATTCCCTTTGCTGCCACGACAGAAAAAAGTCTAGAGGTTTATCTTCTATCCAGAGAAAAACCAGAGTTGGGTCTACAGTTGGTGCTCAAAACTAGCTGCTGTTCGAACACCCAGGAGAGGTTGGTTCCATCACCTTGGCTCCAGATCAGAGAAGGGTCTAGATCAGATGTTGTCAGATCTGGACCTCGAATCCAGTTTCCAGTCCTGGACTTTGTAATCCTTGGTAGGTGTGACACTACGTGGCCAATTACCTGTTTGTTTAACGTCAAGCAAGAACAAAATCCAGGACTGGAAACTAGATTCCGGTCCAGGTCCAGGTTTGAAGAGCTCTGGTCTAGATGATTGCCTTCGATGTGTCTTCAAGGATGGCGGGTCAAGCTGAGCCATGCTTGAAATGTTCATGATACGGATTGGGTGTTGACCATTGCCATCAGGTAGGGCAAGGCAGGTCCATTTTCGGAGACCAGTGAAGAGAACAGTGTGGTTTTATGGAAAGAAAAAAAAAACATTGAAATTTTTTTGCCACATTTCTTCATTTATTACCATTAAAACAAACTGGAAAGGGTCAGAAGTGCAGAGTTTAACCTTTTAATAATATATAATGTACATTAATACTTAATGAACTGTAATTAATTATCATACATTTTTGATATCATACTTTATTGTCCTTGTTTGAAGGCATGACCTCAAGTATCTGACGGTTTACAAGGCCTCTGTCTCTAAAGTAACAGAAAAAGCTCAGTCTGTGGTTGATTATGGAAAGAATGTGAGTCTTGCTGAGACTGTCCAGTCGTGGGTCTGTTTTTCTCAGCCCTGGGCCTGCCGTGGGAGGCCACAAAGGCACGCAGCACGAAGCACCCCCGCCCCCCTCCCAACATGTCCTGAGGCAGTTAGGCCGCGGCGTTTCAGAGTCTGTTCTCATATTAATGCTGCAGCGTAGTGGTCGAGTCTGAAACACCAGCAGAGCTCCGAGAACCAGCAGAGCTCCGAGTGTTTCTCAGCCGAGTTCAGGTGCGCTGTGAAATGAGTCTGCCATTTATAGTAAACAATCATGAGAGGTCATTTCCGAAGGTGGGTTGTTAGATGCTGAAAGGACCGTTTGCGTGTTAGCTGTGTTAGCTGTGTTAGATTAAATCCCCCCACCCCCAACCCCACCCCCCAGTCATTGAGTTTGCTGGGTTGTGTGAGTGGAAGAGTGGGTGGAGGAGAATGTCTGAGTGGGATTTAAGTTTGAAACAGACAGAGAGAGAGAGAGATTTTATAGCCGATTACTTCAGCCTTGTGCTCATGCAGCGTTTTCCACATCATACGGGCCATACTTACAGGTATGATGACAGAAAAGACACACACACACACACACACACACACACACAAACATTGAGGACTTGTATGGTCAGTCTACCACACTGTACAGCACATTTGTTGTGGAGTCCCACAGGGTTCAGTTTTAGGGTTGGTGAGACTCAAGTGTGGGTCTACTTACAAGGTTTAATGGGTTAAGCCTGGTCGTTGTGACCTCTGGTCAGCCATTACATTAAAACCAGGCAGGTTTGTGAATAACATTGATCTTCTCGTCCACCCTGTGCTGCCCAAACACCTCTGATATGTCGTCTCCACATAACCTCTGAAGAAGTCCTTAGCAGCAGATCCTTTAGGTCCTTTAGGTTGTGAAGTGGGCCTCTATGAGCACCCATGACCCTGTCGGCCAGTTCCCCAGTTGTTGGAGCACTTTTACTTTTGGTAGGTACTGACCACTGCGCACCAGAAAGAGACCCTACAAGACCTGCTCTGAAGTTTTTGGAGATGCTCTGACCAATCAGTCGTCTAGCCATCCCAATTAGGCAAAAGGTCAGAGTGGCTTAGATTCTGATGCTTGTCCATTTGTCCAGCTTTCAACTCATCAACTTCAAGAACTGACTGTTCACTTGCTAATGATGCACCTGTCAGTGGTTTTAATGTTATGGCTGATTGCTGTATGTCTTTTCATAGCCCCCCCAACTCTCGACACCTCCGAAGCAAAGTATAGTTCACATCTGTGGTAAACACAGCAATATACTGCTGGGAAGGTAGCTGGTGCCTGAAACCACGTCTAACAACCCTGGACGTTTGTGGGAGTGTGCGGCTCTTAAATTCTGCCCAGCAAATACATAATTATTGCTTATGTTCCTCTGTAGCTTTTTCAAATGAGAGGTTTTCCTTGTCCAGCCTATTAAATTTCCGCCAGCAAATTGAATAAGTGGGGGAAAATGACAGCTGCTGGTGGGCTGGCATTTGAATGCGAAAGACTTGTTTTTCTCTGGGCGCTCAACAGTGGCGGCGTTGTCCGGCAGGGCTGAGGTCACTCGGACAATAGCGGGCCATTGTACTGCGAAATGGCAGCGTGTCCACCGGTGGATTTATACAGCGCGCGCCCCCGCTCCTCGCGGACTCCGAGGGCATACGCAGGTGCATCGGAGCGGACCCTTCCCTTTGAATTTATAATGCGTTTCCCGCCAACGACAGCGCCAGCGAGGGGATATGGAGGAACGGAGCGGCTGCTTTTTCACTCACTCTTTCTGTGCGGTCATGGAGCTGTAGAGTGTGAAGTCCTGGCCTTGATCTGGCCTTGACTGCTACGCTAGTTAGATATGCAGGCTGTTGTTCTATATATACACAGTACTGTGCAGAGGTTGCAGGCTCCTAGGCCTGTTATTTAAACCCATTTACCTCATCAATAAGAGTGTCTCTGCTTGTCACCACTTCAGATCTCATTTAAACAGATGCAGGTGAACATAAACACGGAAATAGGGGCAAGAGCTTCTCATTCTGAAGAAAGTGAGCTAGTCTGTAGAGCAGAGCTTGGTTCCTCCAGGTCCAGCCAGCACAGCGTGGAGGATGTGTTCAACTCCATCAGCAGCAGCAGCAGCAGCAGCTCACCTGATTTACCATCATTAAGCCCTGATTTACCACCAAACCAGGTGTTGATTTGAGGAGAACTCTAAATAATACTAGACTCCATGAGAGAGGAGAACTCTGGAACTACTTTTTATATGAATATTATTTGGATTTATTATTATTATTATTATTAGTGTATATACACATATAAGGGAGGTGTGTGTTAATATGCACTGTATGCTGTATATAACCTCTATAACTCCTAATGAGACGTAGTCACACACCATTTTCATTCCCTGGCGTCTTCCCTTAATCACACATAAATACAATAGTAATGCCTCTGTCTACAGCTGCTGAAATCTGTGGCTTTAGACTTCTAAGAGAAGCAACATCCCCCACCTTCTTGTGCCACACACACTCATATGTACACATGGTTTTGGGTGGGGGTGAGGGGTGGGGGAGGGTGGTGCATAATGCATAGGTGCTGGAATAAGGCGCAGGCCCTGCCCTCTTTTCTCTAATCAGTCTCTTTCGGTGCACTGTCATGCTCACAGCTGTGTGAGGTGGTCGTGAATCACCGCTTGAATCGAATCAACAAATGCACCCTCACACAGCCCTCGCAAAAACCCTGAGTGCAGCTCTGCTCAGCAAGCGTGGCCCAGCCCCCAAACGGCCCTGGGTCGGATATTTTATTTAGGGCTAGAGTGCGTCTGGGCCGGTGGGCCGAGCTGGCTGAGCGGAGTGTGGACAGTTAAGTGGGGAGGTGGGAAGTCACTGCCAGACATTAGAATTAGGGCTGTTATTCCACAGCCGGCTGCAGCGCTAACTGTTGTCATTGTAGAAAGACTCTGAGGAAGATTCAGATTGTTGTTGACTTTAAAAAAACGTCCAGCACACGGAAAATGCTCGATTCGGTACACACAGGCACCATACACTTCATTCAACACACTGGAGCTAATTAAGGTAGTGTGTTTACGCTAGCACTTTACGCTGATGAGAAATATAGCATGGACAGCTTAAGTCGCTCAACCTGGTTAAGCTGGTTGACCAGTTCAGCTCTTGACCAGCATAGCGTATGTTTCTGTTTGAGTGTGTGATGGTTTAGCTGGGCTGCAAGCATGATCAGCCTGACCCAGCTAGACAACCAGTATGACCAAGCTTGACCAGGAAGACCGGCATCACCAAGCTTGGTCTTGCTGGTCGATCAGCTTGATCATCCTGGTCGACCAGCATCATCCTGGTGATGCTGGTTGACCGAGCTGATCGACCAGCAAGGCCAAGCTGGTTGACCAGCATTATTATTAGCATGACCTATGCTAACTATGCTGGTCAACCAACTAGTTTTCCAGCATAGGGGTTGTTTTCATCCGGATGACCAGCTTTTCAACCACCTTGACCATCAAAGACCAGCTTAGAACCTCAGCTTAGAAGCTGGTCATGAGCTGGATTTGTTTTTCAGCAGGGTGGTCTTGCTTGGTCATGCTGGTTGACCAGAATGGTGATTGGTCATGCTGGTTACTGATTGTCTAGGTTGCTAAACCATTAAACCTAATCAAAAAACATACGCTATGCAGATCAAGAGCTAAGCTGGTCAGCCAGCTTGACCAGTTGGAGCTGGTCAGGCGTTTTTTTTGTGTGTTTTTTTTTGGTGGGGATGATTTTGCCATGTAGCGAAGGTAATGTGATTAGATCTCATAAGCTCAAACTCATATAATGATCAAAAACATGATTTTTTACAAGCTACTGTTGAACCATACAGTGACGGTCTTTCACTGCAGGACAACGATAAAAGCATTGGGTCTAATGTTCATAACTGCAGAACTTAAGCTATTACACACCTTCTGCTAGTTAGTACTTCTGCTAGTCGATGAATGTAGGGAAGTAATCAATAAGTGAACTAATTCTAGGTATAATCGTTAGTTACGGCTCTAATTGCTAACGGCTGGAGCGGAGCAGCACGAGATTTCTCTGCGAGATGATTCAGTGTCTGCTTACTGCGAGCTAGCCGTGGCTCCAGCCTCCTGATTTATGGATCTGAATCAGTGCAGAATGCATGCAGGAGAGGATGCCATGACCATCGATCCAGACCTGTCTCAAAGGTGCCAACGCCAGAAGCATAACTTCAAATGCGGGCTGCATTTAAGGGAGTTTTAAATCGCTGAGACGTGCTAGGTGAGCTCACCTGGCTTGCCTGTTGGTACCTTATAAAAGATAGAGGCTACATCATTCCACGGCATAATGTAGCCGAGAGAGACTTCCCTTGGAGACTTATTCTCTGCAAAAGTGATCCTCGGTAGATAGCCCAGGAAACGTCCGTTTGGTCATTCTGAACTCTCGCGTCATTCTTCTTTCATCCGTAGACTAAAATAACGATCTGACATCAACATTCGGCGCGAAAGTGCCGGCCTGAGGATTCAGAGAATCCTTTAGTGCCAGAAGAATAAGAGCTCCTTCTCTAACAGGTCCTGTGTGACCCTTAAAATGGAACAACCTTGGAAAGAAGAGACTTGAGGCATCTGAGTGTGGCTGTGAAGCTAATGCTGCTGCACACTGACTGGTCAGGGTTAAAAGCACAGGCCTGTCGCTCGGAGTTTCATCTGTTTTCAAAAAAAAAATGTGACAGACAGAGAGACAGGACAGACAGACAGAGAGCCAGACTGCCTCAGGTCGAGGTATTTGGTCGCTAGCAAAGTAAACCGAAGCGCATGCCTTGACAGCATTAGTCTGCTAAAGCAACAAGGCCTATCAGCCGTCTCCTCCGCCTCGCTCTCTGGTCTTTATGTTTGCAGTGTAATCAAAGGATAAGCCACGGGGAAAGCTGGCGATGTATGCACGAAGCCTTCCACCTTGGATTAATGGGCCTCTGTGAGGATTCGCCCGCATGAAAAGGCTCTTTGTCGCTAGAGGAGTTGTCGCTGCCGACAAAAAAGCACCTCAGCCGCATCGCTAATCTGACCTTCAAATTTATTGCTTTTCCAGGGCGACGTCTTTTCTACCAGTTTGCGACACAGACTGGCACTTTCACTGCCGATAGCGGAGCTCGTTTTTGGCTCCCCCCACTCCCCCACCACCACCATATGGTTTTAGCTAGTCCAGCTCCAGATCGTGAGCAGCGGCCAGAGGAGTGGCGCGTCACCGTAGCTATTTCGAGTGTGAGAGAACGTCTCACGCCAAGCACCACAGGTTATCTCTGCCGAAACGTGAAGGGGTTTTATTTTAAGCGGGACAAGCCGTCTTCCTGATAGCTATTCTTAGGCTCCCCACGCAGGAGCAGGCCGGATAATAGCCGCCCTATCAGTAGGGGAAATGAGCCTCTAACACCTCCGCCTGCTCATTCTCATTCTGTCACAACAGGGTCCGTGGCAGGGAGGGGCGCGAGAGTGCAGGTGTTAATTGTCAGAAAGTCACCTGTTGCAGGGAAGAGCACAAAAGGACAAAGGAGCCAATGGAAATCTCCTCTGGCTCTGTCACCGGCAAATGGCTCGCTGACTCAGAGACCTTTCCCAGCACTTCCAAAGTTTTTTCCTGGTGTCATCGCGGAGAAGGGGGTGGTTGCTGGGGGGCAGACATTGTTTCATTGGGTGACGGCTTCTTTGAACCGACATTTTCCGCCGCGCTCGACCCGTTACACACCTCAGTGTCATATGTAGATTAACTTGTCTGTGCCGGAACGGTCGGTGCCAAACTAAACTCACAATCCACCAGAGAATAGAGATTGAGGCTGAGGCTGGAGCACAGAGATGTCTAAAAGACGCTCTAGACTTTTAAAGACTTTTGAGACCTGAGTTTCACCCAGAGCCGAATGTCTTTAGAGAAAAGTAGAAAAGCCGACTTTCTTGAAGATAAATAAAAAAATAAATGGAGACGTAACGCTAACGTTCCCAGGCAGGGATTACGGCTTGTCCTGGGCTGTATTGTCTTTTCAGTGAAGAATCAGAGAATGCTGTGGGGTGCAGGACTAGGCCTAACTAATCCCGGCTTGGGAAACTGACCCTTAATGTGGTTAAAATTACAGCTTTGGTGGCCGGGGTTGCTTCACTGATTAGCTGGTGTCCATATTTTGGTCAGAAATGTAAATAGCCAGTGCTCTGGCAGGTGAAAGGGCTGTGTAGAAGCATGAAAGCTGCTACAGGAAAGGTTCTTTAACCGAGGTCAACGTGGGGCTGTCCCGTTCCCCTCCCAGTGGTTTGGGATGGGGGGCCGATCCTGGCATGTTCTGATGGATCGTCTAGTTTAATCCCAATCCAGTTCCGAGTCTTTGTTGTTTGTGTTCAGAACTGGCCCTGAAGTAGACGTCCATGGATGATTCCACTGGGATCTTTGTCTTCATCCCAAAGACTCTCCCTTTATTCTCTGCCTGACATCCATAGAACGAGCACACAAAGATGAAAGCCTTTGGCGGGAATATGAGCGTTTATACATCAACATCCAAAGTGTGTTTAAAAGGTTCCGTGCAAAGCTGAGGAAACCACAAAAATAAGGCCTTCCTTCCATTACCATGTTTTTGGTGATCGGACGCCATTCGGGTTTCACCTGACCACATGAAAAGCCAGGTGTAAACACACCCAGGGTGCATTGTGAGCGGATTACGACGGGATCACTGAAGCCACATTCTGGGCAGGTCTCTGCCTCGCATCTCCACCACATTTAACAGAAGTGTACACGGAATGTGTTCTGTCCATGTCCGGATACAGTCAAGCAGGCGGAAAACGGCATCTGTCCAAAAACATAACACGGATAATTATTACTGTTATGGATACATTTTCTGATGAAGCCGTTACGGACATGTGTGCGGACCAGCTATTGTCCCATCAGACTGTGGAAACTCCCACTGCTCCTCAAACCCATTCACTGTCTGTTGTGTACTGTGGAATTTGAGTTTTGGGAAGGTAAAAAACGGATCCCGTCTTGTCACGCTGGGAAGGCATGTTAGGGCCTGTTCACACCTGGCATGATCATGCGGTTTGTACCTGGATATTATCCAGATCTACTTTGCCCAGATTCTGTTGACACTTGAGATCTCTATTGAGATCAGATGAGATCAGATTTGACTGTCTCATTAAAAAGCCACCACAACAAATCAACCATATTCACCATATGCTTTTAACCCACACTCAGGGACAGTGAGCACACATGCCCGGAGCTGTGGGCAGCTGGTGAAGGGCCTTGCTCAAGGGGCAGCTTGCCGAGCCTGGGTGTCGAACCCACAACCCTGTCATCACTAGCTTGGTGCTCTAAGTGCCATTGTCCACTGATCCACTGTCCTAGTGATCGTTTCGGCTTTCAGGTCTGCTGCAGCTTAGCTAAGGGTACTTAGGGTGCGAACACACTTGTAGTCCAATTCCTTTGACTCAGACGAAAGCAAAACATGGATGCGTTCAGAGATGGAAAATCCAGAAAACAACTTCCACTGGGATCTGGGACCACATGATCATTGCTCAAGTGGCAGCTTGCCGAGCCCGGGTGTCGAACCCACAACCCTGTCATCAATAGCCTGGTGCTCTACGCGCCACTGTCCACTGATCCACTGATCCCTTTTCCTTTCAAAACTGTCCTTCTATGGGACACTGTGACCAGTTTAGGGGAACAGTGGGGGTTCTTCTACAACACAGTGGGACAGTAGATAGTCCTCACATTCTTGTAATCAGGAAATGTAAACCTGTAAACCTCAAGCCACAGAAGATCCACAGATATACACAGATGTGGACGAGATCCGTCTCTGACCACCTCCGAATGTGGCTTGAATGGTCAGATCGTAATCCCAATACTCACAATGCGTCTTGGGGGGTGTGTTTACGCCTGGCTTTTCATGCAGACAAGTGAAATCCGAATGTGATCTGATCAGCAAAAACGCTGTTAATGCCAGGTGCAAAAACAGGGCCTTCAGGTAAAGTGTAAAGGGAATCCGCTCAAAGCAGATCCAGATACTATCCAGGAATGAAGCGTGTGTTAGTGGCAGGTGCAAACAGCCTCCGAAAGCCCTGCTTATTTTTCCTGCCTTGTTTTTTTTTGGGCTCCTTTGTTGATCAGAGTCCGATCGTATTCCAATTTAGGTTTCACTCTCCAGTGTGGGGAATGTACAAGGCCTAGCCAGTCTCTCCTGGTAGCACCTGACCAGACTGCGATATTGCTCCAGTATTAAAAGGCCTTTCTTCTGGCTCTTTCATCCTAAGCTTGCCTCTTCAAAGTTTGTTTCTCAGTCAGAAGGTGGACGGCAGCGCACTTTCTCTGCTGTCCTGTGGAATGCCCAGTTAACCTCCTGAAAAACATCAGGCCCAGCTTTGAAACCAACCACCCTCCACAGTATCTTCATAAGCCACCCGCTGAGATTGATATTGGAAACAGATACGTGCACACATCGCTTCTCAGGCTCCGTGTTTTTTTTATGAGCCTGTTGCTTTGCTCTTTTCGCCGGCTTCCCAGGAGAAGCCGATAGCGTAGTGGTAAAGCGAGAGAGAGAGAGAGAAAGTGAGTCCATCTATTGGCCCCATATGGACTTCCCCCAGGCTTCCTCCAATGGTTTGACATGGATAACACTGTTGTGTTTGTAACGGCGAGGAGAATCAGCTTTGCTCGTACATCCGCGGACCTCTGCTTGATTAACGCGCTGCAAGGCAATGAGAGGAACGCTGGAAAAATGTGGAAAAAGCAGTGGGTTGTCCGGGGCAACGGAGAGTGTGTTCTCATCTTGAATTTCTCTCCAGCTCTCTTGGCAGTGGGACTCGAGCTAATTATGAAGCAGGGAATCCAAGCGGACGCCAGCGTCTATGAGTACTCCTATTATGTCACGTTAAATTCATAAGTGCTTCAGGATTCGGCTAATTAAGGCTCGGTATTGAGCTTAAAATTTCTCGTAAATCAGTCCAATTAGTCGGCCTGTAATCCATGTCAGGCTGCCGGACATTTGATCTACTGGAGGCCTTAAACGCATACAACCTCACACTAATTCACGGCAAGACGGAACTAAACACACTGACAAACTAAAGGAAGCGAGCTGCACTCAGCGCTTATCAGAAAACAGATTCAGTGTTATTTTAAAGTCATTCAGTGGAGAAATGGGTGATGAGTCCCAGATGTTTCCTGAGGTTCAGGATGTCACTGTTACCATTCTTTACAATCTGGGAATGAAGTTTGCCAATAAAAGAGCTTGATGGTAATCGGTTTGGAAGTTACATGGAAATGATTGGATGCTAAAGGTGTGTTTACACACGGTTTGGTTCCCTTGACTCAGACTAAAGCAAAAAATGCCCAAGAGGATACATGAACATGGAAAATTCAGGTCCGGAAAGCAAAACTCCGCCCCAAGAATTTTGTTCCAGCTGCCAGGGAAGGTCCGCTGCAGCTTAGCTAAGGGTGCTTAGGGTGTGAATACACTTGTAGTCCAATTCCTTTGACTCAGACGAAAGCAAAACATGGTTGCATTTAGAGATGGAAAATCCAGAAAGCAAAAATCCGGCCCAGGATTTTGTTCCAGCTTCCTGGGAAGGTCTGCTGCAGCTTAGCTAAGGGTGCTAAGAGTGTTAAGGGTACGAATACACTTGTAGTCCAGTTTCCTTGCCTCAGACCAAAGCAGAAAATGCATTAGAAGATACATGAACATGGAAAATTGAGGTCCAGAAAACAAAACTCCGCCCAAGGATTTTGTTCCAACTGCCAGGGAAGGTCTGCTGCAGCTTAGCTAAGGGTGCTTAGGTTGCGAATACACTTGTAGTCCACTTCCTCAGACAGAAGCAAAACATGGTTGCATTCAGAGATGGAAAATTCAGGTCCAGAACGCAAAAATCTGGCCCAGAATTTTGTTCCATCTGCAAGGGAAGGTCTTCTGCGGCTTAGCTAAAGGTGCTAAGAGTACCTAGGGTGCAAATACACCTGTAGTCCGGTTTCCTTGACTCAGACCAAAGCAGAAAATGCATTAGAATATACATGGTTGCATTCAGAGATGGATGTTTATTGCATCCCTCAGTTTGATTGAACTCAAGCTCACCCTTACCACCCCGTCACACAGAATTGATAAAGAACATTTTTTACACTTTTATTGCAAAACAAATCATTTCAAATTAATTGGCATGCGTTTTAGGTCAGAAATTAATATGACTCCCATGTCTGAATATTAATGCAGATTTTATGACTGAGAAGGGAGAATATGTTTTGGAGGACATCACTTTTTTTATGTTGGGAATAACCAAAAAAATGATATGTAAATGTTTTGTGGACTCATTTCGTAGAGGGTATTTCTGTTGTACAGTGGTGTGGTCAGGTACGCAGGTTGCTGAAGTCATTGCCAGTATTGTGACCCTCAGCACAAGGTAATATAATAATATTACAGTCACAGAAATAGAAGTCTGCCGCCTTAACCAGTCGGCCAATGAGGACGGTCAAATCTAAAGTTAAAACTAAAGCTGAACGTTTATTTGTGTTAAAAAATTCATGACTCAGGGGGAAAAACATTACGGTTTTGACCGTCGAGCTCAAAAGACTCCAGCTGTTTTTTAAGACGTCCCGGGAAGACGCTAAACGGGTGGGCGGCAGCTCTTTCTGACTTTGTGCTAGTCGGCGAGTTAATATGAACGCTAGCATGGTGTGCGGGGAGTCTTTAATAGCTGCTCTCAAGTAGAGCTAAAGCAAATTAAACCTGATGGGCCTCCTGTCTCGTACGGCTGGCCTTAATGTGATAGTGATGGACTGAGGATCCCGGCTCGGGATCCGCTGAGCGATAAATCCGCCCTTGCTCCCGCGGCCCTTACGCGGCCGGTAATTGGCCATTAGGCTAGGACGTAAGATGGAGGAGCCAGATGTCTGGGTAGTGGCCGGGAGTCCACGGCGGGTTGTTAAAAGAGGGGAGGGGGAGTTTGGAAGCCATAAAAAGGGAGAATATTGGGGGCTGGACACTGTCCCTCATTAAAGGCCTTGGTGCTGGGCTGGTGGGGGTCATAAAAACTTAGAGTTTCACCGTAATGATCTTTGCAGAGGAGCTGCTCCATTTGCCCACACTTTGTGAGCTGAGCAATAAAAGGAATGGAGAAGTGGCAGGGTGTTTAGGGAGGGGGTAGGATGGGAGGAGGGGGCTGCAAAAATTCCCCCAAAGATCCTAAACTGTTGCTTCCAGCTAGGCAGCTGTCCCTGAGAATGTGAAAGTACCACAAAGTCCTATCAGGTCCTCATTCCTCCCTCCCTTCTCCTTGCCCCCGCTCTGTGTTCAAGGCTAGGTGGATTGCCCTCGTATTGATGTGACACGAATGGCTCCCTTCGGCCCACTCAAAAGCAGCCCGGCTTTACCTAATGGCTCTCCGGCCTGATTGAGTGCAGCATATGCGAAGACAGTGTTAAGGCTTTCTGGATTTGGGTTGTAATCTCATCCCGGCGTTGCTCATTGTGATGGGTTTACCGTGCCCCTGAGCATTATCGTGTTACTGACCAGGGAGGGGATTCGTGTTTGATCACAGGAGTTGGTCTCGGTCTGGCGGGAGACGTCAGACTGCTTTTGGGTTTTTTTTGGGTCAAGGCGGGCAAATGGAGAGCCTTCAAGTCAGGAGGGTACAGGAAGGTACAGCGTTGACACTTGCCAAGGTGCTAATGATCCAGAAGCTGGTAGCCCACTGGAGCAGCCCATCTCTCCTCAACTCCCTTACCTCCCTTAATTTGTTTACCCAGCCGTCTTGTCCAAACTGCCCACAGCTGTCGGTCACAAGCCGGCTGGAATGGCGACGGCTACCCCTAATGGAAGCCTTGTCGGGTAACACGTGGGCGACTGAAAACACAAATGTTTGCAGGCCGAGGAATTCCTCCCGGAATCCGGGGGTCACGGCAGCTGTCGCCCGCACTTCTCACACGCGGCCCAGCGGCTAACACATCAGCTGTGCAAAGGATGGCGGTGGTGGTACAGGAGGGGCAGCAGCGACCAGCCTGATCGCCGTGGAGCCTTCAGGCACAAAGACGGGCTTTCACAGACCAGATCGGAGGCATTAGTGCTAGGATAGCAACTGCAAATCCATTTAACGGAGACATTCTGTTCCTCAGTGCGATCATTATGCTTCACCGGGCTAAATGGGGTATTATGAGCTTTGCGGGAAGTGAATTTCACGAGGAATTTGTAATTAAGATGTTTGGTTAGGGCATCCATTGTTGAGAAAAGGGAAGGGATGCAAAGTGACAGTTTTGCTCAGTTCGTGCAGAGTACAAGAGAGAGACAGAGAGAGAGAGAGGGCAAGAGGCAATGCAAGCTTTCTGCACTGCTTACTTCTTGAGGAACTGTTTGTAGAAGTGACTAGCACATGGAAATGAGTCCTCAACAGGTGTTGCTTCAACACCAGCTGCTCAGAGTCCCATGGCCTGTTCTCGGTGGTCTGCCTTGGCTATCGGCCTATGTATTTGCACTTCTTCATGTGTGATTGGCAGCTAGGTCTTGATTAAAGATGAACATGGGTGGGCAAAAGGAATTGCTCAGATGTTTTGCGTAATAACAAAAATTAAGAAGGGACACAAACAGCTCATTTAGCATTTCACGCTAAGCAAAGGCACGGGTGTGTTATTAAAAACTGACCGTTAAGACTGCCGTCATCTGCTTTTGATGACTACATCATTTACCTTTTTCTTGTGTTTCACTGTTTTAATATTGAGATATAAAAAAAAAAGTCACACAATGAAAAATGATTTTATTCTAAGTCATTTTGGAGCATTTCTATTGGCCAGTTCCAAAGTTAGACGCAATGTAAAGAACAACAGACAGATTCTCATTATGTCCAAAACCAAAAAATGACAAAAATGGAGCTACAAGGTTTTTACCACACCAAATGCACTCTGTTCTGATTGGATGTCCTGTATTGTGCCTAGTTCCAAAAGCTGCCACTGCTGTTCACACATCTCCTATAGGGGGTTGGGGTTCTTCTCCATCTTCCAACACAGTCCCACAAGCTGTCAATAGGCTTTAAGTCTATGGAGTGTTTTGCCAAGACATCATCTGACTTTCCACACTCCATCACTAGATAGGTAGTGAGGAATCCTTCAAACATCAACTTCAGTGTAGGACAGTATGAACATCTGGCAGTGGAATATCTGGATATCTGAACGCACCTGTGGTGCCCAGTCACATCATTTGGTAGTTGACTTTTATAGAATGTGTTTAAAGAGTGTGGTAAAGACGTGTGTGGATCATTTTTGGATCATAAAAAAAGAATTAAGTTCTAAAGGTCCTACAAATGCCAGAGAAGAACCACTGGTTCGAATTAGGGATACATTAATCCGATATTAAGATCGGATATCGGTCCTGATATTAACAAAATTAGCTGGATCGGGTCATTTGTTGGTGTGAGACTGCACTAAATGTGCAAATAAATAAATGACAAATGGCAGTTTAGTACATTTATATCTGTGTGTTAATTTGTTATATTATATAAAGTAATGTTTAAGTCAATCCTGATGCTTTAAGTCTTTTAAATTAATGGTTTATTAATTTAGCAATGGTATCGGACTGGTATCGGGTATCAACCAATATGCAAAGTTTAAGTATCGTACCAGAACTGAAAAAGGCGGATCGGTTCGAATCCCGGTCATGCTGCTGCTGCTGCTGCTGGCCATCAACAGCCGGGGCCCAGAATGAGCACAATTGGCCTCGCTCTCTCCAGGGTGGGTAAATGCCACTTTCTCCTCACATCATTGCAGTGCAGTGCTGTTTGCAGAGGCAGGTCGGAAAAAGAGGCACTGGCTAACTGTGCATGTGTCGGCCTTCACCCTCCCAGTGTCGGGAGCATTGAATTGACCATCCAAATTGGGGAGAAAAAATCAGGCTGACCACTATGAGCTCCGTTGTCATGGCTGCAGACAAGGTGAGCATCAAGGCGGCAGCAGAACAGCTGGTCTTGTTCATAGCATAACACGAAAGCTTATATGATGAGCAACAACTTGCTGGCGGTCAGAACCTTCCAGCCAACCATTTCTTTTTGGGTGGGGGGGGTGTCCTTGTCTGCTCACATCCACAAACTATTCCCATGAACTGTAGCTTCCCTCGCTAATGAGCACTCGTGTGGAGGAGGGAAATTAGAAAGAGCAGAAGAGGACAGGGAGCAGAGAAAAGGCTGTGGAGGCTAGGCCCGTTTACGGACGTCTTGGCGTGAAGGTTCAACCACGTTCAACCACGTCTTGAGTCGAATAGTCAGGATTGGATCACCTCTCAAGCAACTGAACACAGGTTAAACACCTCCTTTGTTGCTTGGGACGTTCCTAATAATTTCCGGTTGAGCTGTTCAAATAGCGTTTGTATGAAGATGCAGATATTCAGAAAGCAAACTAGCTGAAGCTGTGTGATCATTTTGAGCTCTGGCTATTTGAACCTGCCCTTCTCTCTGTCTCTCTCTCTCTCTGTCTCTCTCTCTCTCTCTGTCTCTCTCTCTCTGTCTCTCTCTCTCTCTTTCTCCTTTGGTTGCTTTTGCTTTTGTGTTTTTTATGCCTCTGTAACCGATCCCCTCAGGGACGAGCTCGGGTTCCAGGGTAGATTGTTTTTCAAAAGTAGCCGGTGGACTAATGCGATACATGTTTTTGTGGTGTCGGTTAAAGTGGGACGGGGAGGTGTGTGTGTGTGTGTGTCTGGGGGGGGGGGGTGCAGTGGAGCTCAAACACGGCCCACTTGTGTTCTGAAACTCTGAAACACTCCAAAGCTGAAAGCCACAGCTCCAGCTACTACCCTAGTGGTGATGCTAAAGCCGGCCGGCTCTGGGCCGTTTTGAAGCCCTCTCCGTGGGCTCGCTCTCAGACGCTGCTGGCCTCCTGAACTTCACGCCCACGTTATGGAAATTGGCCAAACCTGTGAGAGGACGGTGGATGTTTTTTTTTCTTTTCCTTTTTTTTCCCGCACATGCTAACTGTTGAATGCTAATGAGCGTTTCAGGCTGCAGCACCGAGAGCTACACGCTGGAGTTTGCTCAGATTTCCTTACCATCCAAGGGCAGAAGGGATGAGTTCAGTCATGGAGGCCGGTCTTCAGAGTCGAACCCCATTTAATTAATGCCAACTAATCAGAGAAAGCTGCTTCTGTATGCTGCTGATTGACAGTGTACGTTACTCAGAAGCAAAAAATAAGGCTAATGACTCTGAGAACGGCTCTCTAGCTTCTTTTAAACGAGATTATAAGCTTTTAGAGCCATCGGGGACAGAGATAAGCCTCGTCCAATCAGACGCTGTAAAATACACTTAAGATATTGAAATAGCCATCATTTCTGGACTCTGGGCTCTTCACAGGTTCTTATAAAGTAAAAAAAAAAGAGTCGTTCGCTTCCCTTTTTAGCTCCTTGTTTTGATGGCCGGCTTTCCGCCTCTGTTTTGTGTCCTTACAGTACTGCACTAACTGAACCGGTGGAACTAACAGGAAGTCACACGTCCATGCTGAGTTTGTCATGAGTCTCAGAGCCACTCTCAGTCACAGTCACGTCTCAGGCTTACAACATTATCATTCCTCTTTGCTTCTCGTGAAATTAGGTGTTAGTCCTGTTTTCCTTGCCTTTGCAGCTTCTTGTTCACCATTAAATGATAAAGCACTCTGGAATTAGAGCTGATATGAAGTGGATCAGTGTATTTTTTTTACACCCTTCCCATCAGTCAATGACTTGTCGTACGATCTGCTGTGACCCCACCCGAAGTATATTAGGTTATGTATAATTGAAATATATCAAATATATACAGTCAAAAACGTCATTTTTTAACAATATCCAGTTTAGTCGCTTCCCATTTTAGCACCTTCCAAGAAGTTCTATACGGGGATGTCCCAGTCCGATCCAGTATATAAGGATTTGGGCCATTCCAAGCATATTTAAACCCTTATCAGTCTAAGACTTATAGGAGGACTCTCTAGAGCAGATAAACATGAACCTACTAATGTCAGGTGTGGGTTAGAGGGGTATGAAGCCCCCCAACATTGAGCTGAGAAGCAGGGGAACATCCCTTAACACTCCAAGGCTTATTACTCACTAAGGTCTATTACTCAGTAACGTCTGTACAAACTGGTGGGGCTAGTCTTTAGTGACAGAAGTTTGGTGGTCCGTAGCCTGTTTAAGGGGTTAATGGAAGGGTATTTGGCTGTTTTAGGCCCGATCTTGTCTCAGTTCTTTGGTTCTTCATTTTTTTGGAACATTGCTGGTTTCATATAGAGTATTTAATCCCATAGCAGTAATGGAACCCTTTCGATGCTACAGGATCATCTAAAAGGGGTTTCCTTGTATTTAATGAACTACTAGAAGCCCCTAAATGGTTTAAACACATCATTTTATACGTATCTACTGCATCCCCTGAAGAACCCCTGAAGAGCCCCCTTTTTGTAGAGTGTATATTGTCATGAAAAACCAAAGGCACGCAGTGTCACTAATGTGAAGCATCACTCTTTTCTCCAGCAGTCATTTGCATAACCTAAATCTTTACTGTAGTCGAGTTTATGAAGCGCTTCACGCCAAACAAAATGTATAAACAAGGTGTAAGATTCACTTCTTTGATGCCTTTTGAAACCCAAGTAGGAAAGCAGTGAAATAAGTGGTCTGGCGTTGTTGTATGAGGGTTTTGCCTGGCGGAGATTACCAGGCTGGGAAGGAAATCACAGGGAAATGCATGTGCCTTAGGAAAGATAATGTGTGTGTTCTCTAAAGGCCTGCCAACGGGCGCCTTTGCAGTTATGCACTTCTGAAATATTAATGAATGCTTTACCAAAGATCAAATCAGATGGCCTGCCTGAGTGGGACAGTACAGTGCTGAAGTGTTTAAAGTGTTGTTATGGGTAAATATTTATTTATCTATTATTTTTTCTAATTCATAATAACAAGTATCACAACACTGATACTATTACCAGAGGGAATATCATGGCTTGTCATGATGGATCTTGATGGAAGGAGATACAAGATTTGTATCCTGCTATTTCCATATACAAATTTTCTTCTACAGCAGCTGAAGTATTTAAGCAGTAGCAGAACTGAAGCAGTAGGAGAGTTCACAGTTCCACACTGCCAAAAACACAACTGGTCAATTATTAAGAAGATGTAGTAATGAATAATGTTTTGTTTGAGTAATCATTAGAACCTTATTTAGTATTAGAGATGGGTACTGAAGGGCTTGGGGACGGATTACCGTTAAAAACAGCTTATTTTACTGTGTATTAGTTTTAGGAAAACAAGAACAATGATCTGATAAATGTAGGATTTGAATATTGGCATCAATAAATAAAAATACTGTACCAGTAAAGTACTTATTCAATAACTACCATAAATGACTTAGTAAATAATATAGGTGATAGTATGAAGATTCAGTAACTGTTATAAATTATTTAGTAACTAGTATGCATTACTGTAGATTATTCAGTAACTACTAAAAAGTATTCATTAATTACAACAAATTATTCAGTAACTACTAAAACTTATTCAGTAACTACAATGAATTATTCAGTAAGTATTAAAACGTATTCAGTAACTACAATGAATTATTCAGTAAGTACTAAAACGTATTCAGTAACTACAATGAATTATTCAGTAAGTATTAAAACGTATTCAGTAACTACAATGAATTATTCAGTAAGTACTAAAACTTATTCAGTAACTACAAAGATTTATTTAGTAAGTACTAAAACTTATTCAGTAACTACAATGAATTATTCAGTAAGTACTAAAACTTATTCAGTAACTACAAAGATTTATTTAGTAAGTACTAAAACGTATTCAGTAACTACAATGAATTATTCAGTAAGTATTAAAACGTATTCAGTAACTACAATGAATTATTCAGTAAGTATTAAAACATATTCAGTAACTACTATAAATTATTCATTAATTACAACAAATTATTCAGTAAGTGCTAAAATTTATTCAGTAAGTAGTAAAAATTGTTCAGTAACTACTATTAATTATTTAGTAGCTACTATAAGTTACTATAGAATACTAAGTAAATGCTATAAATTATTTATGAAAATACCATGACTTTTAGTAGCAACAATGTTACTGTACATTACTTAGCAACTACTGCAAATTATTCAGTAGATATTAAACGGTATTCATTAATTAATTACATCAAATGATTCAGTAAGTACTAAAACTTGTTCAGTAACTACTATAAATTCACAAACAGAATCACTGTAACTGATTTAGTATCTATGGTGAATTATTCATGAACTATTTTAAAAGATTCACTTGTTCAGTAACTACTAGAATGATCAAACTAGCTGTTATTTCGGGATTTGACAGGTAGTGAGCCTCGGCCACTTAACGTGTAATTGAATTAGCCCTCTATTTGTCGCTGGTCACCGCAGTAACCAGAGACGCCCCAGTGTCCACTCCACTCCACCCCACCCCCATCCCTGAGCACTGTCATTGTTGAGAGATGAATGTGTTCAGGGTGACCTAGAGAAGAGGCTGAGTTTAGCACTCAGTGTTAGGACAGCGGCTGTTGCCTCAGGGCATAAGTCACACTGACCCCGAACGTCCTTCCAGCTTCTCTCCCTTTAAAGGAACATATAAGCTCCATTGTACGCCTGGGAAAGCTGTCCATCGTCCACCTCTCAGCACTGTCCCCTTCCCCCCAACAGACCCCGCTGTAGTACACACACAGACGGATGGATGGGTGGAATGGAGAGAGACAGCAGTTCTGGATGTAGAGCAGTTTAACACCTGCAGGAAATAGAGAGGAGACTCTCTCTCTCTCTCTCTCTCTCTCTCTCAATCTCTCTCTCTCTCTCGCTCTCTCAATCTCTCTCCCTCTCTCTCTCTCTCTCTCTCTCTCTCTCAATCTCTCTACCACACTCTCTCTCTCTCTCTCTCTCTCTCAATCTCTCTACCACACTCTCTCCCTCTCTCTCTCTCTCTCTCTCTCTCAATCTCTCTCTCTCTCTCTCTCTGCCACTCTCTCTCTCTCAATCTCTCGCTACCACTCTCTCTCTCTCTCTCTCTCTCTCTCTCTCTCTCTCTCTCTCTCTCTCTCTACCACACTCTCTCTCTCTCTCTCTCTCTCTCTCTCTCTCTCTCTACCACACTCTCTCTCTCTCTCTCTCTCTCTCTCAATCTCTCTCCCTCTCTCTCTCTCTCTCTCTCTCTCTCTCAATCTCTCTACCACACTCTCTCCCTCTCTCTCTCTCTCTCTCTCTCTCTCAATCTCTCTCTCTCTCTCTCTGCCACTCTCTCTCTCTCAATCTCTCGCTACCACTCTCTCTCTCTCTCTCTCTCTCTCTCTCTCTCTCTCTACCACACTCTCTCTCTCTCTCTCTCTCTCTCAATCTCTCTCTCTCTCTGCCACTCTCTCTCTCTCAATCTCTCGCTACCTCTCTCTCTCTCTCTCTCTCGCTCTCTCTCTCTCTCTCTCTCTCTCTCTCTCTCTCTCTCTCGCTCTCTCAATCTCTCTCTCTCTCTCTCTCTCTCTCTCTCTCTCTCTCTCTCTATCTATCTCTACCACTCTCTCAGGCTTTACCTTACTCTCTCTCGCCCTCTCTAGTTCTTTCGCTCCTCAACACTCTCTCTGTCTAATATCTCTCCCTCTCTCTCTCTCTCCCTCTCTCTCTCTCCCCCCCTCTCTCTCTTTCTACCACCCTCCCTCTCACATTCTCTCTACCACTCTTTCAGGCTTTACCTTACTCTCTCTCGCCCTCTCTAGTCCTTTCACTCCTCAACACTCTCTCTTTTTCTCTGTTATTTGTCCTTGTATTTGCCTCTCTCTGTCTCTGTCTCTCTCTCTCTCTCTTTAATTCTCCCTCTCCTCCTTATTCCTCCTTGTGTCTCTCTAACTCTCTTGAACGCTCTAACGCTCTCTCACCCATGCGTCACCCTCCTCTCTCTCTACAGTAAGCTTTATAGTTGTGAGCATATTTACAGCATTCAATCATCATCAAACTGCTGAAGATTTGTCAGAAGGGGCAAATCAGGTTAAAAACCTGGCTAAAAGAGCCCAGTGTGGGCCCGGCATGTCTCTCTCTCTCTCTCTCTCTCTCTCTCTCGCTCAGTGTCTCGCTCTGTCTGCCAGATGTTGGTGTTTGTTTAAAAACAGAGAGAAGGAGTTGAATAGCAAAACATCTAAATGCAGCAGCTTTAAAATGATTCCAGCTTTAGAGACAATGCTTCTGAGGACTGTGCGTGTGTGTGTGTGCGTGTGTGTGTGTGTGTGTGAGTGTGTGTGTGTGTGTGTGTGTGTGTGTGTGTGTTCAGATGACAGATGATTTTTTCTGGAGTCACTTATAAATAAAAGAAAGGTTTAAACAGGGCTGTGAAATTGGACAGTTTTACTTGTATTTCTAAAAGTAATGGAAGTAAATAAAGTACAAGTTTAATTAGGTGTAATTATATAAAGTATTATTTATATAAAGTATAACTTATATAAGGGGAATATATATTTAGAATAGCACGACTGGCTCTGATGTGGCTCTTTTGTGAACTAGGCTACCTGAATTTTGCTATATGCTAACTAATTTAGCTGGTGTTAGCTAGATAGTAATGACTCCAGCTAACGTTACCTAGATGTTAACTGATTTTTTGCTAGATGCTAACGACTCTAGCTGATGTTAGCTAGATGGTAATGACTCCAGCTAAAGTTACCTAGATGTTAACTGATTTTTGCTATATGCTAACTACTCTAGCTGATGTTAGATAGATGTCAATTACTCCTGCTAACATTGGCTAGATTTTAATGACCAAGATGTTAACTACTGTAGCTCATGTTAACTGGCTGTTAACCACTCTAGCTTGTGTTAGCGACTGTGACTGATGTTAGTGTTAACCACTCTAGCTGACATTTCCTAGATGTTAAGTACTCTAGCTGACATTTCCTAGATGTTAAGTACTCTAGCTGACATTTCCTAGATGTTAAGTTCTCTAGCTGACATTAAGCTAGATGTTAAGTACTCTAGCTGACATTTCCTAGATGTTAAGTACTCCAGCTGACATTTCCTAGATGTTAAGTACTCTAGCTGACATTAAGGTAGACGTTAAGTACTCTATCTGACATTTCCTAGATGTTAAGTACTCTAGCTGACATTTCCTAGATGTTAAGTACTCTAGCTGACATTTCCTAGATGTTAAGTACTCTAGCTGACATTTCCTAGATATTAAGTACTCTAGCTGACATTTCCTATATGTTAAGTACTTTAGTTGACATTAAGCTAGATGTTAAGTACTCTATCTGACATTTCCTAGATGTTAAGTACTGTAGCTGACATTAAGCTAGATGTTAAGTACCCTAGCTGACATTAAGCTAGATGTTAAGTACTCTAGCTGACATTAAGCTAGATGTTAAGTACTCTATCTGACATTTCCTAGATGTTAAGTACTCTAGCTGACATTAAGCTAGATGTTAAGTACCCTAGCTGACATTAAGCTAGATGTTAAGTACTCTAGCTGACATTTCCTAGATTTTAAGTACTCTAGCTGACATTTCCTAGATGTTAAGTACTCTAGCTGACATTAAGCTAGATGTTAAGTACTCTATCTGACATTTCCTAGATGTTAAGTACTCTAGCTGACATTAAGCTAGATGTTAAGTACTCTAGCTGAGATTAAGCTAGATGTTAACTACTCTAGCTGACATTTCCTAGATGTTAAGTACTCTAGCTGACATTTCCTAGATGTTAAGTACTCTAGCTGACATTAAGCTAGATGTTAAGTACTCTATCTGACATTTCCTAGATGTTAAGTACTCTAGCTGACATTAAGGTAGATGTTAAGTACCCTAGCTGACATTAAGCTAGATGTTAAGTACTCTATCTGACATTAAGCTAGATGTTAAGTACCCTAGCTGACATTAAGCTAGATGTTAAGTACTCTAGCTGACATTTCCTAGATATTAAGTACTCTAGCTGACATTTCCTAGATGTTAAGTACTCTAGCTGACATTAAGCTAGATGTTAAGTACTCTAGCTGACATTAAGCTAGATGTTAAGTACTCTATCTGACATTTCCTAGATGTTAAGTACTCTAGCTGACATTAAGCTAGATGTTAAGTACTCTAGCTGACATTAAGCTAGATGTTAGCTTTTCTGGCTGATGTCGTCTAGATCCAGACGTCATCTTTGAAGATGACCAGTGTGTTCGCTCATTAGCTCATCTAGTTAGGCTCATCCCACACAAACATCTACTAATTTCCTTTGGCTGCACTTTTAAGGGTTTAATAAAGTACTGAAAAAGGTTCATAATAGTGACTAGATTTAAACTGTTGTCGGTGATATTCGTTCTCCATATCTTTTGGATACTCGAATGTCAAACTGGCAGAAGTGAACATCTCCCAGTTAGCCGCGAGGTTGAGCCGGACCGAGGAATTGTGCATGCTAAAACCTCACATTAGCAGCATATGGAATCGCGAGTATTCGTTTTCCTGGCGTTTAAATGGGCCTCACGGAGATCTCGTCAGGGTCTTCCCATTAAATGTCACATCTTACATCTGCCACAAAGCAACTGCTGGGGAAAATGAAATAATAAAAAAAAAATCGAATCAAACAGCTGATTGATGGCTCAGTGCGGCTTTTTTCCCCCTCTCGCACCATCTGTTTTGGAATACAGTCACCGCATTAGTCAATAAATGGGTCAATATTTCAGCATTTTCCCGTCCTGTGATGTGCCTGCTGATTGGGTTAGGGTGACGGGATTCGGTTAGCGTGGCTTTGCTCATCTTCCACTGCCATTTTGTCGTTTTTGAAGCCTCTCAGTACGAGTCTGGGGAAGTGGCGTTCTAGCCATCTGGAATGAAGAACGACAGCGGAGTCGCTTCGTTTCACAGTCAGTAAACGTTGTTTACTGTATTAAGTGTTCATAATAAAAAACAACAACCGTTCACCAAACCCTGTTTTGCTAAATGTGCAAAATGAAGCTCCTCAGGCTTGGCGTCACGTCGTATATCAGTGTTTTCCTTTCCGGCGTTTGAATTATTTAGCGGTTTGGAGGCCGTTTAGCGACCCCGGTTTTTTATAAAGATTGTTTTCTGTCATTTCATGATACAGGAAAGCCCCCATGAACCGTTTTGAAGAAGTGACGCTATCCTTTAAGCTCGCCCTTATCTGTTCTGCTCCATTAGCACGAAAGCCTGAGGTGAAAGTCTCTCTGTAATGCTGAATCTTTAGTCTTTATTACCAGCCCTGGCTACGCTAATGCACATCCTGCTGTAGCCTAGCTTGCTCTTCAGAATAGACTCAATCTGAAGGCTCGAAATTGCTATTCTTATATCTGGAGGCGTAGCAGGGGACACTGGGAAGAAAATGGGACACCACCTGGCACAGTTTAATCCTCTTGCTACACACCCCCCCCCCCCCCCCTTCCCCCACAACCCGTCCCCCCGTAGCCCCCCCCTGCCGGAGGTTTCTCCGTACCCTGGAGCGGGCCTGCTACAGTGATGCTGAAGATACCAAGGCAGCCGGGAATCTGCTTTGCGACCCTGCACATTGCTAGTAATCAGCTGAAGCTGCTTTTACCTTTTGTTGAAAATGACTTCATCAAATCCCTGACAGTGTTTTTCTCGCCTTATTTGACAGAACCCTTAGAAGTGTAGAGTTATTACTGTCGCTTTGCTGTAGCTTCAACATAATTGGGTCTTTCTGCAGCTTTGAAGCACATTAGGCGCTTATCAAGCACATTTCGGGTCAAAATGCTGCGTCCCACAGCTTCAAATCATTAAAAAAAGTTACTTTTGCACTGGAACTGTGCTGTATCTCTGTTCAGTCTGGACATATATTAAAAAATATACTGTAGCAGATCAGTTACTTGCTTTGTTTTTCCTGTAAATATCTCTGCCCTCACTTTTACATCCTCTTTTACGTCCTTCACACAACACACATCTGTTTTCCAGAGCCAAACAAGCCTACCTTTCCTGCTATATGTTCTCTTATAACATTTCTGAGTTAAATCTGATCAAAATCAACTGTTGGCGTCACAAAGCAGCTTTACATAATCAGTAATTAGTAAAAGTCTGAAAAAAAAATAACATAAAAAGACATAAAGAATCATGAACAATCAAAGACCCCCAGTGAGCAGACCCCAACGGCAACAGTGGCAAGGAGAACCTCCCTCAGAGCTGGAGGAAGAAACCTTGGGAGGAACCAAGACTCACAAGGGGGACCCGACCCGTCCTCCTCTGATCAGAAATATTTATTAATTATTAATAAAAGTTACCAAAACATCTATACTGTTGAACTGCTCTGATCATAATCATAATATAATAATCATGGTGTAGTAGAATATATAATATAGTCATGGCAGTGATGGTCAGAGTAATGATGGGTAATAGTGGTGATATTAATAGTGGCAGATAGTTAAGAGTCTATTTAGGATTTAACATGGTCATTAGACAGGTAGCAGTGGTAGGAGGGTGTGCAGCTGGTCTGGCATGGGTGGTGGTGGAGGGGAGGGACGGGACTGAGTTTAGAAATTCTTTCAATTTCTAGTAAAAACACGCCTGCTTTGGTGCTTGAAACGAGTTTACCTTGTGTCGCGTGACACAAGTAATGAAATGTATGAATATAATCGTGAATAAACAGACACAGACAGAGTGGCTCAGCAGTCCAAAGCGCTGCCACCTTGGTCCAGGGGGGAGCTATGGAAAGGGAGTTCAGATCCGAGCCGTGCCGCTTTGCCATCAGCGTCCGGAGTCCAAAAGAGCACAATCGGCTGTGTTTTCTCTAGTCTGGTAGATGGCACTCTGTCTCATCACTAGTATTGCTAGTGCTTGGGGTGGTTGCGAGCGGGTGAGTTTATTGGCAGTATTATTGCCAAAAAATAAAATCTGACAAATGAACAAACATTTTTAGGAATCGTATATAAACATGGAGACACAGAAGACAAGTTTCTGAGTGTCTGGTTGGTCGGTTTCACACAAAACCATAGATGGACACGAGGCAGATCACGTACACACACATTCACCAGTTTTGTGTGAGAGGCAGAGGCGAGTTTTTTAGCCGTCTTCTCAGCCTCTTAACTCCGGATGTGCTTCACATATGATCTTGGGTTTAGATGCGGAGGAAAGGGCGGAGTCTACAGAGCCGTTTTCTGTATTTTCCGCTGTGTTATCGCAAAGGCAATAATAGACATCAAATTTGCCGGCCCGGGTCAATATTTCTATATTTAATTAACCTATGTTCTGTTAGGTCATCCTGTACTGTAAATAGAGAGTGTGTATAATGTGTGTATATGTATAGTAGAAGCTACTGGGTAAAAATAGTTTTTCACTCACCAGGTTGTCGATGCAGATGAGTCTGGGAAAGGGTTAATAAAGATCTCAGCCATTCTGGACACAGTCCAGAAAATAATTAATAATAAAAGTAATTTCCATAAGGAAACGTCCAGCAGGACGTCTTGGCTTGCTTCAGTGAGACGAGTCAGAACCAGCTCATGAACAGTCCAGATCTGCTTGCTGAACTACAATCGCGTCTACAGTTTCGCCTGGCTCTGCCCTGGAAAATTTCCCAGTGTCAGCAGAGGCACAGGTCCTTTTTTCATGACAGGGCTCAGATGGTGGACAGAGGAACTGACCAGCTTTTGAAGACGAGCTCCAGATATTCAAGCGCAGGCCCGCTTCACAGCACAGCACACTAAGAACACACTGAGTGTCTTGATGTTTTTTAATAGAGGCGCATAAATATTGATCCGGTCATCAGTGCATTTCTATTGGCGGTTGCTGAGGATGGAATTTGAATGTGGGCCGATGTGGAAGTGGCGGTTTTCAAAACAGCATTATGTATGGGTGTATCTGGGAGCGCTGGTGGCAGACAGCGAGTGCGGTTAGGGGGCCGGAGGAGAAGATGAAAGAGTGCAGGGGTGGTGGATTTGTCTGCTTCCATCCTGTCTCATGTTTAATCACTCATCCTCTGTGTGTGTGTGTGAGTGTGTGTGTGTGTGTGTGTGTGTGTGTGTGTGTAGTGTAGTGTCATGCCGTGACATGCTGTGAACCGAGGCCTTTGTTCGAGAGAGACAGAGAAGATAGGATGGATGTGGGAGAGAGAGAGAGAGAGAGAGAGAGAGAGAGAGAGAGAAAGGGACAGAGAGATGATAGAGTCAAAGAAGAAAATGGTTGAGCGAGTGAAAGAGAGAGGATAGTACAGAGAGAGAGAGAGAGAGAGAGAGAGAGAGAGAGAAGAAAGCATACAGTGAGGAAAAAACAGGGTGAGATAAAGAAGGATGTAGAGAGAGAGATGGGCGAGAGATAGAGAAATAAAGAAGGATGTTAGAGAGAGAGAAAGATGAAGAAGGATGGTAGAGAGAAATATGGGTAGAAATAAGGATAGTGGAGAGATGAGAGAGAGAGAGAGTGAGTGAGAGAGATCGCCAGGTAGAAAGAAGGATGGTAGAGAGAGATAAAGAAGTAGAAAAAGGAGGAACAGTAGAGAGAGAGACGATAGTGAGAAAAGGAGATGGTAGAGCGAGATAAAGAAAGATGATTTAGAGAGAGAGAGAGAGAGAGAGAGATGGAGAGAGAGGGCTAAAAATAAGGATGGTAGAGAGATAGTAGGTAAATAGGTACGGTAGAAAGAGAGAGAGGGTAGAGAGATGAAGGTAGAAAAAAAGAGATGGGAGAGAGAGAAAGAGATGGTAGAGAGACACAGAAAGGTGATGGAGTGAGAAGATGCTGAGTGAGGAAAGAGAGAGAGAGGAGGTTAATAGAGGAAACAAGGAAGTAGGCTGGTGGGGGGAGGGGTAAAGATAAGGGAAAAGAGAGGGAAGAGATAAATAAGGATGATCGAGAGATCGAGGGGTGGTAGAGAGAGATCGAGGGGGATGGTAGAGAGAGATCGAGGGGGATGGTAGAGAGATAGATGGGGATGATGGAGAGCGAGAGAAGCAAGGAGAGAGAAGGGTGTTGGGGGGAAGGGTAAAGGTAGATTTTGATGACTATTAATATCCTCTCTATTTCTGTAGTGTGTGTGTGAGTGATTAGTGTGTGTGTGTGTGTGTGTTGTTTAAGTGAATGTGTGTTTGTTCAGCAGTGTTTGGCAGAGCTGCTGCACTTCGGTGCCAATAAAGCTCCATTCAGCTGAACCGAACTGGACTGAATAGAACTGAGAGGACCTGAATGGAAACAGTGTGATTTTGGGGGTTGGGGAGTGGGGGTTGATCACAGTAAAAGGGGGCCGGGTACAGACCCCACTCTATTACTGTCTTTATATCGTCTTTCCCTCTCTTTCAGCCTCTTCCCCTTCCTTTCAGTGTCTCTCTGTCCCCGCAGTCCCCTCTCTCCACCTCACACGTCTCTCTCTCTACCTCTCTCTCTGTCTGTCTCTACCTCTCTCGACCCCTCTCCGGTTTTTGTGTTGTAGCTCTTCTAGCACACGTTGCATCACTTCCAGTCGCAGCCGTAGTCAGAATTTCAGAGTTTGGCTTTAATCTGAGCAGGGAACGAACAGAGGAACCCAGGCTGAATGCTTCCTCTGACTCTCGACCTTCGGGCCTCATCTGACCACTGTGGACGGAGGCTGAGGGACAGCGAGCATTAACGGCACGTTGTAATCTATTAAAGCGCCATTCTGAGCCATTAACGTGACGTCCTCCGGAGTTCCTCCACCTGTTCCACCTAACTCAGGCCACTCTGCGGTCAGTCCTTAAGGTGAAGGCCACGGGCCTGAAACACATTTGTGGTTTTTGGGGATGGAAACCACATGGTTTGAGACTTCTCACACACACATACTTGTTTTCAGACAATGTCAGGACATGGAATCATACATACACTGATCAGCCACAACATTAAAACCACTATAATAATAATGGCAATAATGAACATGGCCAGCATTAAGTAGCTCTTCTGTGGGATTGGACCAGACGAGCTAGCTTTCACTCCCTATGCATGGCAGTGAGCCTTGGGCACCCATGGCTGTGTTGCTGGTTCACTAGTTCTCCTTCCTTGACCTCTTTTGGTACTAACCACTAACCACTGCATACCCAGAACACCACCTCAAGACCTCATGTTTTGGAGATAATAGCGACCCATTCTGACCCGGTTGTCTAGCCATGACAGTCTGGCTCTTGTCAAAGTGTCTCGGATTCGTATGCTTGCCCATTTTTCCTGCTCAATATGTAGATCCCACCATTGCAAGAAGTCAGCTAGATCTTCCTCCATCAGCTGTGAGTGGTATTATTATTGAACAGTGGAAGCGTCTAGGAGGAACCACAGAGAGCAGCTCAGTGAAAGTTACAGAGTGGGGTCAGGGCCGAGTGCTAAGCTCAGAGCAGAGTACAGAAAAGCCTCCAATAACTGCAGAGCTCCAGACCTGCTGCTGTTAGAGCTTAGAGCAAAGGAGGACCATCAACATACAGAGCAGAGTGTCTCGCAAGAGGCCTTCACCCACTTCTGCTCAGGAATGAGTAGAACGAGGAGAATTTCCTGTAGGCTGGGATTTCTGCCACTGCTGGTAGACCAGTATGACCGTATGCTTCCATACTCCTGCAGATTCAGCTACCTGCAGTCACTCCTTTTAGCCAATCATTAACCGTATCTGCTTTGCGACCCGTTTTCCACACATCCGACGAGACCCTCACCGCACTGCACCACCTCTTCTCAATCTATGAATCCCGTCTCACACACCCTGCAGTTATTTATAGCTTCACCATCCTCGTGCAGCGCCATCTGCAGGAGTCTGAAGTTACTGCCACCCTGAACACTCAAGGTAACTCATTTTTCATTAGAGGAGCTCACCTCAGGAGCCAAAAATAAGTGTTTCCACTCTTTGCAGCCGTTATACCTTGTTTTGCTAGTTGATTAGCTCTGTTTTTCCTTCGAATGCAGAACATTTCTTGAATCTGTAGAAACGCACACACACACACAAACCCACACACTTCCTGGTCCTGGTGCTGTTGGCTTAGCTTCCCCGTTATAAATCACAGATGTAGAGATACAGACATGCTTAGAATCACATTGCGGTTTGGTCGCAGGCGCTTCGGCTCTGGGAACAGCATAACGGAGCAGAATTACTTGGACACCTCCAGCCCAGTTGGACTAGTTTGAAAATAAATTCTCTTGTTTGAGGCTACAATTCTCACGCCACTTGATCTGCAAGTGGAGTCTGTTCCACCTCGTACTGTAACTGTTTTAAAAAACGCACACAAGAAGTGAAACTCTGGCCATGATGGTTATCAGACCAGGAACATTGTGTGCTGCTGAGAGGCTGAGCAGTGCCAGGTTTGTAGAGGGGGGGATAAAAAAGTGCACAACTGATATTAAATGTCTATCGTGACAGGTGTCGGGTCGCGACAGGTATTTATAAGTTGTGAAATCCACACCGAGCTAAAGCCACAGTGGCACTGTCCCATTCTATATGGATAGATAACCGACCTGTTGATCTGCACACCGTCGAGAACAACAGCTTGTTCTAATGCTTTCTGAGTTCTGCAACAGCAAAGAGCTTCAAACAGCAACACTCGCGCATACTTTCACAACTGTAACAAGCACTTGTAGCATGTGAATCTCCAGGGCTCTGCTGATACTACTCCTATAATCCTGATATTGCTGGTATTGCTCAGTATTTAGGTGGCAAACCCAAAAGTCATGTAGCCCCTCAGACTGTCCTTTTGAATGAGGTAATTAATTACACAGCCCAATCCAGTTAGTCTAGTAGTCTAACTGGGAATCTTTCAGGTCCAGTAGACTAATCTAGTTAGTCTACTGGAAATACTGGAAAGGTGACGCAAATATGAAGCTGAATAGGCAGATCCCTACGTCATTAAGCCCCCCCACAAATGGTTTTATGGCCCCAAGTACGGTTAGCTAACCATGCCGAGAAAACCAGGCCCAGCACCGGAGTGGTTACCCTCCGTGCTCGGAACCACTCGGCCCTGCAGTGCAAAAAAGAGGTGGCATTTGAACAGAACTGTAATATATGCGGTTTACATCCAGTTACAGGATTACATTCACTTCCCTTCTGGTTTTTACTATAGTAAAATATCTGCTTTTCCATGGCATGGGAGGCTTGAAATCCCAACTTTCCACAGAATCTCATTTTTTTTTTTATTGACCTACAAGCGAGAAATGATTTATATATAACTGACACATGCTTATCTTATATATTTCTCACAACCAAGTGGAAACTGGAATGGTTTCCACCTTCCAACTCATCATTCCCACCTAGAAAGTCAGAGTTTCCCAAGAGCTCCAGCTGCTCCTCGTTGCAATTCCATTGTTTTTAGTGGATGAAATGCCGTGTTGCTAAATACAGAGGGTTACTTGGATAATTGCAAAGTTAAGTGACTCTGTTATTTGGATTTCTAACTAGACCTTCATGTAATTTTCGGCACCATGATAGCACTGAACTGCCAGCGCCTAGATCCACCTACAAAATATATGAAGCACAGGCCAAACATCTCAGAATTCCAGCTTTTTGAGACACCGACAACAGCCAAAGACGTGTCAAACAAGCCAAATAGCATTCATTTTCTTCCCCAACCTACAACAACTGAAGTCGTGCGGAAGCTCTGAGTTTCCAGTTGGGGCTGGGAAGAACTGAGCCTAACGTGACGGGAAGGGTTGAATTACTGAGGTGACTTTTGTGGCGTTGTGCCAGGCGAAACCGTCTACAGCTATCGTGATGCTATACTTCGGCCATATCGCCCAGCCCTAGATTCTGGGTGGAGAGAATAATAATAAGATGATGATGATGATAATGATGATGAGTGTGCAGCAGCAGGCCGAGTCTCAGGGCCGAGTCCTCCGTGTTGTAAGGAGAAGCATAAGCGGCTGCAGATCCAGAATGTGGAGATTAGTGTCTTCTGTAAATGTGTTGATTTGGGAAGTGTAAGCTCGCCTCCTGCCTGAGGAATCAGTCATGCAGAAGAAAGCAAGCTGCTTACCTCAGTCCCCCTGAACTCCGAGCACCACGAGCGCACCCAGACGCTGTAATGTGATGAGGAAGTCAGCAACTGCTCTCGTCAAAAACCGCCCTAAATGTCCATGTTTCTCACACTTTCACTCGCTATTTTTCACACTTACACACACACACACACACACACTAATATGTACACATACACACACACACACACACACAAGATTGCTGCCAGACAGACACGCATATTCACACTCTTTGTAGACACACAGTTGAAAACACATGGTTTTGCCACTTTTTACTGTGCACACACATTCACACACACACACACTTACACACTGGGGTCCAACTGATGTAAAGATCTTTTGGCTGATATCGGTTAAAGGAGACGACAAATACGACTATAAATAATTGATAATATCACGCAGTATAGTTTTACACTTCTATAGAAGAGTGTATCCTGTTAATTTAATATTTGAACGGACTGATGTGATACTCATAAATAAATAAATAGCTGAAATTGTTTTAATTGATATAAATATTACAGCACTCTGAGAGGAGCTTCCATAGAACTTAGTCCATTCTAGTCTCAGTTTGTTACCTATTTTACATCCTTTATAACAAATGAAAAAATTGTAATACGATTTTAATGCTAAAGGTTAAATTAAGGTACTTAAGTTAATATTACCGTGTTATTGCTTTTCATGAATCACCAGTTTAGCCTGTATTGCTGTTATTTAGGCATGTTCTCAATTTTAGCATGGCTTCCTAAATTCACCTTTAAAGGCAATGGCATATAAGCTAATTTCCATATGTTTTACAGCAAAATACAAATATAAATAATCAATACATATATAATAATCAACAAATATAAATAATCAAACAATCAATAAGACCATAAACCTGAAGAATTGAAGTCATATTTCCTGTAAAAATATCCCTTTACTCATGTGGACGAATTATTCTGTGCTTGAAACGGGTTTACCAGAGTCTTACAAGAGGCCGAAGACGAGTGTCCGAGCATTTCCATTGGTCAGTTCCACACAAAACCATAGAAGAATGCACAAGTCCAGCTATTACAGATGAGAGGCAGATGACAAACAGCCGAATCCACCAGTTACACACGGCGAGAGGCAGAGACGAGCCTCCTGACCCGTCTTCACAGCCTCGTAACTCCGGCTGTGGGTCTCCTGTACGATCTTGCGATAAACTGCAGTAGAGAAGGCGGAGTCTACAGATTCAGGGAATGTCTGAACCGTGATGTATCATCGCAAAGGATCACAAGCGTGTCCCTGCCTCTCCCCTGAGTCTGTTTGCTTAGTGTTCTCCTGCAAGCGTGTTGAGGGCTGTCGTCCAGGGATGTTGTGTTAGCTGCAGATTAACAGGTGCTTCACCCACCCTGCTGAGTAGAATAGCTTGAGCTATGCAAGTCAGTAGGCCACTGTGTTTATTATCATTATTATTAATAATAATAATAAACAAAGGCTGCCATTGGCCACAGACACACATGCACACTCCTGTTAGACAGGTAGTAATTAGACAGCCTGGTCTTACCACACCAGGCTACACACACTGATAGCCAGGGATGTGTATACACACTCTTGGTTGACGCAGAGTTGTCTGTCTTTTGTGCTCTCTCTCTCTCTCTCTCTCTCTCTCTCTCTCTCTCTCTCTCTCTCTCTCTTCTCTCTCTCTCTCTCTCTCTCTCTCTCTTGCTCGCATTTGTTCATTTATTTGGTGTCATGGCTATCAGTGCAATTACACACACTTCGCCATCAATGGCCCTGCAGTTTTGATTCGGCGTGCCAAAGATACACACTTAATTGCTGCTGCAGATGAATGATCTCACCTCTCCCCCTTCTGCTCACCCCATCATTTTCCTCCTTCCTCTGTCTCTGTCTCCATCTCCGTCTCTCTCTCTTTCTCTGTCTCTGTCTCTCGCTCTCTCTCTATCTTTGGGCTGATTGGAGGGCAGGCTAAGCTCGGCTCTGCCACTGCACTAAACAAGGAGGATATACAATAAACACTGAATTTGCTTCGGGTTTCTAGTGAAAGACAAGTGTTTGTGCACTCCAAAAAATAAAGGTGCTACCAAAGGTTTTTTGAGCGATGGCATAGAAGAACCACGTTTGGTTCCATGAAGAACTGCTTTTGTAACAGAGATCTGACCATTAAACTGTTAAAGAACCTAAGAGAACGTTTTTTGGGGGGCTTTTAAAGCTTCTTTACTCTCACACACGGTAAAACCATCTTCTAATGCTATAGAAGAGCCACTTTTGGTTCTATAAAGAACCGGGTTTGGAATATAGATCTAAAGAACCTTTCAATTTGTGAAGACTTTTAAAGGGTTCTTCACCACCAACATGACTCTTAATTGAACCGAAGGTGGTTCCTCTACAGCATCGCTCCAGGAACCATTTGAAGTAGAGCTGGGCAGTATGACAGTATTTTATGGTATCGTGATATTGTGATTTTGTTATTGTGGTACAATACACGTTTCTGTCATGGCGGCTTAGGCCAGACACAGAGGGATGAACACTCGCAGAGATGGACTCAATGCAAGTAATTCATTAAGCAAGACGAGACAAACAAAAGGGGGCAAGTGAGACAAAAAAACGACCTAAGACCGGGTTTAGCTGGGGAACCAGCTACCTGGCAAGAGCTGCTAGGCCGACCCAACCTGGAGTCGTCTAGCTGGAAAGAGAGTCGAGGGAATCTTTCCCTGAAAAGCGAGCGAACCTCGCTGGAAACTTGAACCTCTGAGTAGATCGGTAGTCGACGACTGAGTCGGGCCGAAGCTGGCCCAAACACTACGTGGAACCAGATGGGAACCTCTCGGGCAACCTCGAGGTTCCTTAACCACAATCCATGTAATTTTCGGCATCAAACAGAGCGTCGACGCCCCTTAAGTACTCCCCGTCTCAGGTGAAACATATCAACTAAACACTAAAGACATGTCAAACCTGAATCAACTGAACCGAACATACATGAACGCAAGTGAACATGTATGTAATCGAGGCATCACCCCGGGGGAGGGCGCGATACATAGGGGCTGTCATTTAATTCAAAGGATTGCAGCATATTTTGAGTAAAAAACATGGTACTCAGTACGGTAGAGTAGTTGGACAGCATTTTTTAAACATTTTACACTGTTGGTGCATTTTGTCTACATGGCGAAATATTGTGATAAATATCGTATATCATAAAAAAAATATTGAAATATCGTGATATAAATTTTTCCATATTGCCCAGCTCTAATTTGAAGCACCTTTAGTTTTAGGAGTGTACAAAATACAACTGATGGACAATTTTGGAGAGTTGATTTGCTGTTAACGCACTGCCCTGTGCTAATGTGCTAAAATGCTAATATGCTAACAGTTTGGTTCCATGCTGTTGTCCTGCTAGGTTTCTTCTTAATCAGCCATGTTTCGGATTCAGAGAAAGAGAGGACTGCTGCTGGTTCTTAATCTCTGCCGTGTCTTCTGTCCTCCTTTAGCTGCTATTAATTGTGTTTCCTGTGGAATTTGACACGCAATGTTTGGGACAGGAGTGGGCCCATGCGTGCTGTGTGTTTTGGCATCTGTTCTAATCCGCCACCCCCCCCACCCTTAAACCCCCACCACCCGCCCACCACAAATACCTCCTCATTGCTCCCCCCTCTTTCCATCCCAGCCCTCTTTTCTCTTCATTCTTGGTGTTTTCAGGATTTTTCCCCTTTCAGACTGAACATGTCAGTTCCTCTGAAGTCTGCAGACATTGTTTTCCCCCTTTGTCTTTTTTTCCCCTCACTGCATTGAGTGGTTTGCTAAAACCTGTCATGTGCTAGAGGTGGGAGGGAGGTGGTCTTGGACTCATGACAGGGCCTGGAGTGAACAGGAAAAACATGGCATGAGAGAAACAATGAAAAAAATATAGAAATGAATAAATAAAAAGGGGGACAAAAAAAGAAAGAAAGAAAGAAAAAACGGCAGGGGCCTGATTTCATCTGTGTCTAACACAAATTGGGAATGTGGTTGTCTTGCAAGAAACAATGAAAGAAAGAAATAAAAATGGTTTGAAGAAGGTAGAAATTAAACAAGAAAGTCAGAGAGAAATAAGAAAGGGAAAATAACAACACAGTCAGAAAGAAAGAAAAAAGGGAAGGAAAGCAACAAAGAAAGAGAAATAATACAGGAAAAAACGAAGGAAGAAAGAAAGCAAAAGAGACAAAGAAACAAAGGAAGAAAGAAAGAAAAATGAAGGAAGAAAAGAACTAAAGAGACAAAGAAACAAAGGAAGAAATAAAAAAAATGAAATAAAGAAAGATAGAAAATGAAAAAAATAAAGGAAGAAAGAAAGAAAGAAAGAAAGAAAGAAAGAAAAAAGAGAATAAAAAATAAGGGAGAAAGAAAGAACAAGAGACAAAGAAACAAAGGAGGAAAGAAGAAAGAAAGAAATATTAAAGAAAGAAAAAGAAAGAAAGACAAAAATGAAGGAAGAAAAGAACTAAAAAGACAAAGAAACAAAAAAAGAAAGAAATAATTAAGAAAGAAGAAAAGACAAAAAAGATAAAGAAAGAAGAAAGAAAAAAATGAAGGATGGAAGAAAAAATAAGACAAAATGAAGAAAAATAAAGAAATGAAATAAAAGAATAAAAATATATAAGAATGAGGAAAGAAAGAAAGAAAGAAAGAAAGAAATTAGAAATGAGGAAAATAAAGAAATATGGGAATACCATCTGCAAGATGTTTTTCTTAATGGAGAAGAACCATCTAAACAAGCATAGTTACAGTTGTGCCGTCTCTTTGGTTTGCTGTTCGGTAAAGAGAACGCTATAAGAAGACCTTCCATCTGTTGGAGGCTTTTCTTGTGTAGGAAGACGTATTTAACCAGGCTGAGAACTATTTCTGCATCCAAACAGAACCTTTTTTCCCACCTCTTAGAAATCTTCTGTTTTGGAGAAAGCAGGCTCTTTGTACTGCAGTGATGACATGCTTTTAGTCTCTCTGCAGGTTACATGGACAGCTTGTCCCTCAGGCTCTGAGGACACCCTGCTCTGATGCAACATCACGACTGAAGCACAGGAAGCGTTCATGTGTCTCTGTTACAAGCAGATGCTCTCTCTCTTGTACACCCATCTCTGTGGGGTAGTGTGTCGATGGGGTATGACTAAACCTGACAAGGATCAGATTGGTCTGCTCAACTCGGATGCTGCAGTTCCTCATCTGACAAATTCTAATTGTGTTTTGAAGGCTTTGAAGTCTGAGGACTGTATTCCTTTGGGCAAGAGGCTTCTTTACCTCTCAGGTCCTGAAGTCCCACTGCCTGGCAGAGTGTTGAATATCCCACATCCCAATGTTCCACCAAACTCCTCATCCAAGTTATGAAGGGCTTGATAATTACTCTGCGATCTGGATCAGGTGTTATAGAACAGGGCACTCTTGAAAATGTGCAGTGCAGAAGTTCCCCAAGACTAAAGTTGAGAACCATTACTGTGGGCATCTCATGACTTGGGGAGTTAAAACCAGAACCTCTTGAAGTTTCACAGCAAATAAATGTGGCTGTCCGTTGTTGGACATCAGCTCTATGTTTACAGTCGGTCACTTTGCCATGAGTTGCCATGGCCACTCAGTGGGACACCTGTGAACACTTAAAAGTGAAAGGTTCTCCAAATGGTGCTTTGAATGATGCCATAGAAGAGCCACATTTGGTGAAAGAACCATGTTTCCAATAGATGTGAAGAGTGTGAAGAGCCCTAATTTGATGTAAATATTCTTCACCAGGGATCATCACACTCATACATCACTGTTACACACATGGTTCTTCCTGAAACCAAATTGGGTCTTAGGTAGGAAAGAAAAATGGTTGAAGAAGGTAGAAATTACACTGACAAAAAAGTCAGAGAGAAATAAAAAGCGACAAAGAAAGAAAAAAATCAAGGAAGAAAAGAATTACAGAGACAAAGAAACAAAAGAAGAAATAAAAAAAGAAAAAAAAATAAAGTAAGAAAAGAACAAAAGAGACAAAGAAACAAAGGAAGAAAGAAAAAAGAAAGAAAAATGAAAGATAGAAAAAGAAAAAAGAAACAAAAGAAGAACAAAAATAAAAGAAAGAAAGATAGAAAAAGGAAAACAATGAAGGAAGAAAATAACAAAAAATGAAAGATAGAAAAAGAATTAAGGAAGAAAAGAACTAAAGAAACAAAGGAAGAAAGAATAAAGAAAGAAAATTGAAATAAAGAAAAATGAAGGATGAAAAGAACTAAAGAGACAAAGAAACAAAGGAAGAAAGAATAAAGAAAGAACAAAACAACAACAAGGATAAAGAAATTTAAATATGGAAGAAAAAATGACAAAAGGAAGAAGAATAAAGAAATAAAATAAAAGAATAAAAATATAAGAACCATTAGATGTGTCTTTATCATTAAGAGTCTAAGGCTTTTCTTCTGGCTTCTGCGAGGCCCCTGCACTCCACTGCAGACATAAATGTGAGCAGACCATTAGACCCACTTCCTGCGCCTCTGTCTTTTGTCTTCAGCTTTCCTCAGTCGAGGCCTCTCAGGAACACCAGTCTTGTCTCATCTCCTCTGGCCTCATCTTCTTCGGCAGCACAAAGCCATAGAGAGTCATAAAGAGCCCCGAACCCAGCCTCTATGGTTTATGGGTTGGGATGGGACACTTGCGTGCAGACATTGCTGATCCATATGTCAATTAGCCAGTAACAAAATTCTGAAGGTGTATTACCTAGTGTTTACTCTAGTGCTTCTATTCTTCTAATGGTTTATCATACTGCAATGGACATAACTGTGGGGATCCTGGGAATTTAACTAGTTTCCACAGTAGTTTCACATGCCACAGCAGTTCCATCCTGGCACCTGTAGATTTAAGATAGCAAGTAAGACTGTGCTGTTCAGGAAACACGAAGGGGTCGCCCCTTTAGGCCTCGCTTTATTATAATGGTCTCTAAATAAGTATAAAAATAATAAGATGATGGTTCTGCAGAGTTCATATAGTTCTGCAGATGATAGATGTCTAGATCTTGCCAGATTTCTCCTTCAGCTAAGACCCCCCACCCCCACCCCCATTCACACAATGCTACCAGAACTGGGAGGGTGGGTAAAAGCTCTAGGAAAAGCTTCATTCACATTATAGGAAGGAGGAGGACACTCCTGCACTGGTAAGCCTTGCACCAGCTTTGCACTGAGTGATAGAGGAGAGGATGGGTAACCTGGCATCACTGGAGATCGAAACAATTGCATTCGCTAAATGATAGGGCCAGCGCTTACATGGCCACGACACCCAGGAGCCCAAACACATCTAGGTGGACCAAAGTGTAGTGTGGAGTATTATGGTCTCCATATTGACTTTGTGTTCAGCAGTATCTGTTGAGTAAACACTGAAAGCACTTTTGTAAGTCTGCTAAATGTCTTAAATGTAAAGGAACATGTAGAAATGGAGCTCATCTGAATAGTAAATTGAATAGTGGTCAACAGATTTATCAATTTTAATAATATTTGACCTGCACCAACATGAGAACTGTGGGTGAATGGCAATATCTATTATTTTTTAGTTACATATCTGCTGATGATGATACATTTTTTTTTTAAAAAAAGGCTAAATTAAAGACTGTAATGAATATAAATCACAGTTTGAAAAGCAGTCAGATAAGCAATAATCCCCTGATTCTAAAATAATTGTGCATCTCTTTAGTAGCTCTAGATCCTGCAGATATTTGTTCTCATACTAGCAAATATGAAATGCTGCACATATTATAACTAAAATGCATTAAATCAGGTTATTCATAGTGCAGTGTAAGCTTATATATTATATACACAAGTTGAGTTGTAGTGTAATTGCATTGCTGATGGCGTGCCAGCGACCCATTTGAGGCCTGTATATCTCAGGGCTCTTTCTCACAAAGTGCCGACAGCATGTCTGCTCGGGCTATTATTTAAAAGAATAGTAGTTGAACAGATAGAGGGAACTAGTGCGTGTAATTGGAAATATTCAGCATATCCAACCCCTCTGCCCTGAACCGAGAATGAACAGGCTACCATCCACTGCCATGGAAGGCAAGCTAGTCTCCTGTAAACAAGTCCTACACTGCATGAAAATCTTCAGCCGAGTATCTTCATTACCAGGGTTTAGGATGGCAGGCATGACCGGGGCCAGAGTGCTTTTGTGTGGAATGCGCGATGCATAATTTAGTGTTTTTCCAAGTACGGTGGGTCATGAGAGGTGGTCAGCGAGAAGAGGCTCGTTTCGGGCGAGTGTGACCCTCGGGCGTAAATAAGGAAGGCATATATCTACTAGTGGTGATGGTGTTGTGGGGGGAGGTGTTATTCTTACAGGTCAGCAGCCACGTGGCCTCGGACGTTGTTGCTGGGTGCAGCTAAAGAGCGTCAGCAGGCTGGGGGACGCGAGAGCGCTGCCTAATGAAGCGAATGGGCCCGAGGATCCAGCAATTTGTCAGCAATTTAATCATGCCCCAATCTACAAGGCTGTTCATTCAATCAAAACGCAAATTATCTGAATTATAGAGGGAGCTGCGGAGGGCTCAGGGGAGGGGAAATGGCTTTTGTCTTCTGCCCTGCCACTACACAAGCCCCCCTTTTTTTTTTTTGTCCTCCACTGACTTTCCCCACCTCACTCTCGGCACTGCGGAGTTGATGTGTCGACGCTGCCTCCGAGGGCCGGCCAGGGATGTCTCCTCCAGAGACCCGCAGTGTAACGGATTGTAATAGACTCACAGTCTGGTGATTCCACTTCACCTCCCAGGGAGGGGAGAGGAGGAGAGGGGGAGGGGGTTTAATCCTCCTGACTTCAAATACGATTCTGTTTTCCTGTTAGCTTACTTTAAGGACTCATTAAAATGGATTTAACCAATACGGTGGACCTCCCTCCCCCCACCACAGGTCTGTTTTCTCATCATGTGACTCCTCCTGTTGTGGGTGGCCAAGGTTAGTTTTTTTCCATGCCGTTTGACAGCAAGGAAAGGTCTGCATAATGCAGGAAAAACATCCTATTACTACATGTCGTGACTGCAAATGGTGAAGCCTTTGATGTGACTGTCCTGAACTGTTCGAACCCGAGTGATCTGCATTCCTTGAATGGCTCGAATGCCTTGATTTGTCAGAGTGCCCAAAGAACACTCATCTTGAGCACCATTTACTGCCATTGCACAACAGTACACAGTTCTGGTCTCCCAGAACAGTGGCCAGCCTTGCCAGCCCCAAGGGAGCGACTGGAGGTTAGGTGCCCAGTCCTGGGGATCGAAACAGTGACCTTCTGATACCAAGCCTGCTTCTCTAACCTTTAGGTCACCTGTCCAGGATAGGTCAGGATGCTCAGAGCACACACTGGAAAGCTGCCTGTTCACTATGGAGTTACACCACTATTGCAGCATCACTGATACTATGCAAGCTTAGGTAAGGAAGAGGTGCCTGGTGGGTGTTCCAAGTCATCCCAAATATATTTGGGGGGCTCCTAGCATGAGCCATCCTTTCTTTCTCTGTCTCCCTCTTCCTCTGGCTCTCTGCAAACACTGCAGGAAGTGGCAGGGAGGGCCAGAGTGATTGTTAGTGCACCGCTGCACCAGCATTCAAATGGAAATGGCTGGGGGAAGCTTGCTGGCCTCTGGAATCCCCCACAGATCAGCCTGTCAAGAGCTGAGCCGTTATGAAAAGATGTTTTGGAGAGAGGCAGAGGGAGATGCCCTGCTTAAACTCAGCTGGGCTGTTTTTTGAACCCTTTGTTTGGGCTGTGCGAGTGCACCACATTGCCGTTTGAAAACCCTCAGCCCCGCAATGCTAAAACCGCCGGTGTTGGAATGCGCATCGACATGCATCGCAACCGGCTCGCTGTGCCTTATTTGAATAGCTACAGATGCAAATGGAGTTGATCCTGGTAGTCCCGGATTCCTGGTCTTTCGCCCTCTTGAGGTAGCGATGCATGTTGTCATCGGGGTGTGTAGGGTGAGGAAGGAGCTGCTATTGGCTTTTCATCGTGGCGGGCGTCTAATTTATGATAATGCAAGCGTTCAATCGAAGACTTGGGGGCTTGGGTCTGCGCAACATTGATCCGTAGCTACGCGAGCTGGGCGCTGTCAATAGTTAATCTAAACTTATTTAATTGGACATTTATTTGAATTTAGTGCTTTCTGATTAGAGTGAACGCGAGATTGATTGGTGCTCGACAGCGATTTGCCATTTATCGGACTCATTAATTTCTAATGAAAGGGTTGCTCTGCCTGTGGTCGCGATGTTCAGCTGATGTGTCAGACAGTAGATACTATGGATACATAATGTACACAACAAAATGAATTGGCCATTAAAAGCCCCTCATTATGTTTCTATAGTGCTCCATAATTTGTGTCAGGTGTTGCCATTATCAGATCCAGGCCGATTTGTTACTCCATAGAGGGCATTACCTGCCTGCTTCCAAAGAGAAAGCCTACACACACTAGCAGGGAAGTGTGGTGGACTGATACTTCCCAGGACTCTAAAGCATGTAATTCATTTGCAGAGTCACGTTGAGTCTCGGGACAGTGTAAGTTATGACCCACTTCATGCCTACATTAATATGATGAATCTTCTGTCATGCTAGGCTACTTTTGATTCTCCTGACGGGCTGCACAGAGAGGACTGTGCACAGGATGAGGCTTGTCTGGGCTCTTTAGGAAGGCGAAGTGACAGGCGTGAAATGGGCTGCGCAGAGCAATACGACAGCATTTACTTATAGAGTAATAATAATAATAATCATAATAATAATCATAATAACAAAAACATCTCTTTTTGGGACTTCCATCTTGGAAATGAAATGATCATGAGAATAAATGGACCATCAAGAAAGTTGGAAATGTTGAGACCACTAGAGCTCTCGTATACCTGATGGTAGTGGTTTAGGCTCATGCTGGTCTCTGGTCTAAAGTCCAAAAATAACCAGTACAAATCCCACAGAGAAGATGGATTAGTACCAGTACATACAGTGGGATTGAGGGTTTTCTTATATTAGAACCTCGATATAAACAGACAAATAACCCACCTGTTCGTAGCTCCCCTCAGCACTAGCACACTCTCAGTGCAAGGAAGCTAAGGTCTGAACATGTGTCCTCCAATGCACACGAAGTCAGTCACTCTGGGAAAGTCCCGGTTACCAAGCTCCGACACGCCAGCTAACAGACGCCTGAGTGCTAACATCGCTTTAAGAGTGATGAGGGCAGAGAGAGAGCGCCATCTACCCACCCGGTCAGAGCATGGATAATTGTTTTCTGTCTCGGACTGTGAACGATCCTCAGGAATATCAGGAAGGCATGCATGCAGAGCCCTGTACTTGTAGCTGTATGTGCACCATCTATTACATACATCTAAAGCTCCATCCATAGCCTTCAGTAACACCTCTGGTGTCAACACTGTGTGATGATACTGTGTTGAGATGTTTTCTTACAGGCTGCTGCAGCCTGGAGATCAGTGTAAGATACTGAACATTTGCTGGAAATTCAAAAACAGCTTTGCGTTTCAGAACCTTGAAGATCCACACTGTTCTGCCTCTTAGTAAATCTATAAAAATGTTGCTAGCCTCAAGCAGCAACTCACCACACCATAACGAACACATCACCATGTGCTTGGAGCATGTAGAGCTAAACTGGAGCTTTGTACCTGCAGTCTAGCACCAAATACACACCAACCAGTGCACCCCCACACCATTATTACACCTTGGGATTGGTCTGCAGCGTATACTCTTCAAAATAAGCACTGCAACGGGGTTCCTTGAGCTGGGCCACAGGAGAACCACTTTTGGTTCCATGAGGAACCATGTTTGTAGTAGAGATGCATTACAGTGAGTGTGAAGAACCTTTCAATTGGGAAAGAACCTTTACATGAAGTGCATCAAGCTTTCATCTCCAAAGCATCCATGTCTTTCCAAACATATTTACTGATGTTGAGGTCTGGATTCTAGGGCGGTGAATCCATTGTTCTGAGAACTTCAGAGAAGCTTCAGCAGTTGGATATCATCAGATGTGCTCAGTAAATGTTCTCAGGAGCTTCTCGATCGAACAGCTCCACATCCTTTCAGACCCACAGTGCTGAGCTGTATTCTCAGAGTGGAAGGATGGACACTTGTGGATGTCTTCAGCTCTGAGCTGAGAATGGAGCTTGACTGGTCTTAAACGGTTGCCAAACGGGTACCATTTTCTCAGGATCTTCATTATGCATGTGGTCTATCCTCTGTCTAATCTCCTCAGAAACATCTCTTGAAAAAATGAAGAACTTGTTGTTAATGGCTGTTTTGACTAGAAGCTACAAATACAAGGTAACTGGTCTATTGTCTACGACACATTTTAACGTGTGTATTGATAGATATTGGCATAATTAGTAATCTGTAGTTCAAACCAGTGTACAGGTAGCTTTCCCCTTCCCCAGTGTCACCCAGAGTAAGAGTAGATCCTGTAACCCTGTCCAGGTCTATGGTTTACAGGCACTTTTCAGTTTCCGTTGGATCTCCGCTCCCAATCCGAGTGGATGTTTCATGCCTGCTAATTATTGCAGCAACACATCCATCCACCAAATGTTAGCCCTTGCCCTTTCTTTCTTCTTCCCCTTTTTGCAGCTGAGCCGAGCGAGCGGTGTTGTCCTTCCAAATACCATTGACTGGAAAGTACAATTAAAATCCTGACCTTTATTTAAGTGGGCAGATTGGGAGTTGAAATTTCCCACCTATTATTTTCTATTTATTTATTTCTTGGTCAGAAATCTCAGACAGGAGACGGAACGATGCGGCTGGCTCAGCGCTCGGTCTTGTCCACCCCACAGCAGGAGCTGTTTTCACCCCGGTCTGTAGCCGTGCTCCCAGGAGAACGTGTAGATTGCTCACAGCCACATCTGGCAGGGGCTTTAAAAGGCAACTGGAGCAGAACAGAAAGAGTAGTCTCCATTCTAGTGGTTCCCTTGATTTCTGAACTTCTGGAGCTGTCGTCGATTCGTGGGTAATTGAGTGGAAGGCTTGGTTGTGACCCAGGTGATGTCAGGCCCGCTTGGCTGACAGCTCAATTCAGATTTCTTTGCTCCGATCCGATCTGTGTGCCTTCATGGGTTAGATTCATGTTCTTGTTAGTACGTGACGCATACCTCCATACCTCTCATTTCTACAAACTCTGACTCAAAGAACCCTGCAGTTCAAAGTAAGAAATCCTACAGATCTGTTTTGAATTCATAGTTATCACAATAACCAGCTCATTTACATATCTCCGCCTATTTAGCGTATCACAGTTTAGACCCACCCACTCATTGTGAGGGTGTTTAGGGCGAGACACAATGCAACATACACTTAAAAGTTCATCAGACACATCTTATAACTTTAACAAAAACAGCATGAGGTCTTCTCCCGGATCTGGACCTTGAGTTTCCAGTTCTGGACTTTGTAGTCCTTGGTAGGTGTGACCAGTCAACTACATTAACGACATTAACGACATAAATCTATTACCAGACCTATTTGTATAAATAATGACTCTTATAATATAACAAACTAGTTTACTATTCACTAAGACACACCGTTTAGGTGGTGGCTCAGCGGTTAGAGCACCAGGCTGTTGATAACAGGGTTGCAAGCTGCCACTGCTGGCCCTTGAGCAAGGTCCTTCATCCTCCCTGCTCCCTAGGTGCCGTAGCAACGGCTGCCCACCGCTCCGGGCACGTGTGCTCACTGTCCACTGTGTGCGATTGATCACTAGTGTGTATTGGTGTATGTTTACTGCATGGATGGGGTAAAGGCCGGAGGCCAAATTGCGTCGGTGTCCAACACTAACGGTAAATGTGGTTGTCTTGTCTTGTCTTAAGGCCGTGACAACTGTCTGTCCACTTTCTTGGCTGATACTGACGTTACTGACGCCGTTATGCTAACTTTCATTACACATTCAGTCATCGCAAGGCAGCGAGGGATCAACAAAACACATAAACCCACAAGCATTTAATGTTATTTAACTGGGAAAATGGGATAAGGAAAGGTTGGAGAACATCCATGTAGAGTGAATTAGGGATGTTTCTGGGCCGTGTCGTAGTGTTGTAAAACGACCTGAAATTACAGAAAATTGTAGGATATGGGCAGCATGTTCTTTGCTGGGTTTGTACTGTCTGGACGCAGCACAGTCCAGTGTAAGGCAGCCATTAGCAATGCTGATCACACCTTACATCCATGACCCTTATTCAAGTTTCTTCTTAATGGTTTCAGCTTAAACAGCAGCAAAAAAAAGCCAATCATAGTTGTTTCGCTTGCAGAGTCTCCTAGTAACGAGAGAATGTGTGTTCATGTGAGGTCCTGAGTTGGTTCAGTTGTTTAGTGTGTGATCCCCAATGTTTCAGTGAAAAGCCTAGTCCTGACTTGCAGAGCACTGGAGATTCTCCACTAATTCAAATGTAGTCCAGGACTACTAGTGATTATCGCTGTTCAGGGAACCGGCCCAAAAAGTTGTGCACTTAGCATGTGTGTGTGTGTGTGTGTATATATATATATATATATATATATATATATATATATATATATATATATATATATATATATATAGATAGATAGATATAGATATATAGATAGATGGATAGATAGTACATGTCTTATGAGTACATTTACAGTCTAAGGGATAAATAGAGGTTGGCAAATGATTGTGTAAAAATGAATTCTGACCATTTTTAAAACTTTCAAAGCTTCACAAATGTGATACGTGGACCTCAAGGAAAAATATAAAATGCATGATAAGGGCACTTTAATAATTCTCACAGCAGAACACTCTATACTGGGCTTTGTACTTTTTTGTAAGTGTGCTTCAGCTGCACCTGGCAACAAGGCGAACCCTTTTCATGCTTTTTTTATTATGGAGATACAGGACAGGACCTGCAGTTACTGTAGATATTATAACAAATACATCAGTATCAGCTGTTGTGCAGACAGGCAACTCACTGTAACTCAGTACCTACACAGCTAACATGAATAGCTACACCAAATGTTGGAATGTTTGTGGACACCCCTTAAAAATCTTATCTCCCTAGAGCAGATATACATTAACATATTGGCACTATGTCTAATGCCAGGCGTGGGCTAGAGGGCTCTAAAGCCCCCCAGCAATGAGCTGTGGAGCAGTGGAACTAACTGTGCTCTCTGGAATGATGGTGGTGGTGCTCCATCCAATACTTTTGGGCTGAGTTTGGGAGTTGTGGGGATGAGGTGGGGTGGTGAGCATCCAACATCCGGACCTCACTAATGCTCTTGTTTTTGAATGCAAATCTAGTAGAAGTTATCCCTGGATGTATATAAGATTCACCCTCTGCATGTTGTAAGGGCGGGTCTTGGTGGTGCAGCAGATTCAGGTAGCTACAGTTGCTTGGAAATGGAGACTAATGGTAATCTGACTCGGCTCTCAGCCTCTTTACAGCGAGCCTGAATATCGCAGTGATCTCTCACTTCCGCACAGAATCGCACAGTGGAGGCTGGTGCTAATACCTCTGTAATCAATGACCCACAGTCCGGCAGGCCGAGCAGCGCTGGGTTTAGGCGGAGAGGCTGTTCGGCTTTCAGCTGGGAGAACCCGGCCAGGGGCCGGAGAACCAGGGAAAAAGCCTTTGACGCCTGGCGAATTCGGCCCCCTTTTTAATACCCTGGTAAAGCCCCTCTATCAAGCGACCATCATCAGCTCTGCACGGAGCAAATCCCAGCAGCTCCCAGCTGATAACCACGCGAGGATGTAGCTTACGGTTATCAGGCCTCAAAGCTGCAGTCTGTGATCCAACCACTCACTAATCCAGACAACTCTACTGCGGCCTGTCTGGATGCCGAGACTTAAGCTACGTCGCGTGGTCAACACCGTGCTGCCACACAATGTACAACTGCATGTTTTTTAAGAAGGCTTTTTTTCTTTAACACTATGCCCACAGTGGCAGTTTTCACAATTACTGCATTCGAGCTGCACTTGGCCACAAGCTGAATCCTTTACTTACTTTTTTTAGCCTGATTTATTTGTATTATGGATATGTAGGACCTGCAGTAACTGTAGATAAATTCATTAATATATCAGTAGCACCTGTTGTGCAGGTGGGTACCTAGAGCTAAGTAATTAGTAATTGCAACTCTATACAGCTTTACATTTTAAATGTCTACACAGCTATTCTGCATAGGTGTTACATTAAAGTAATACATCATTGCTGTTGCCAAAAGCTTGTATTTTCACTTTTTGACATAATGTGAATCTGGCAGTTGTTCTTTTTAATTCCTTTTTAATATATATTTTAATATAATCCCATTGATCCATCCTGGAAAGCTGCAATTTTGGAGCTTTCAAGCTAAAATATTGTTCTCAGCTAATTTTTCGTAGCGTTTCTGACGTGTGAAGCCCTTGCATTGCTGAAATACTAAGTTCGCAAGCCAGAAACTTGCTTATCATCAGCTAGTCTGGTGTGTTTTATCCATTAATAGGGCCCAAAACTGTCTACTTTGACACGTTGGGACAGGCGATTCTCAAACAACAAAACAAACTGGTATGCAAGCGAGGATGCCTCCCTTAAAAGCTACTGAAGGCCCAATTTAGTCATTCTCACAAGCTTGGTCTCCTCATCACACTCTGCTACCAGCACATAGAAGGTGTATCCCACTTTATCTTTCCAAAACCTAGTGATGAAGCTAACGCTTAGACAGTTGCGCCTCTCGGCTTTCAATCCAGTAGCCATATCTCGCTCTGATAGGTTCATACGTTCACAACACACAAATCAAACCCACAGGGTTTATTGCAGCCAATCAGAATAGAGCTGACACTGTCCTGGTGCTCAGTTTTGCGTAGCTTCAAAACACTTGAAAGGCTTTCTCTCCAAAATGTCTAATGGCAGACATGCTGTAGACACGCTCCACTCTTCTAGTCTACTTCCTCTCTACAAGAAGACAGGAAGTTTGTACTGGTCTGTCCACTGTGATAACTGGTTGGCTGGGACTTTAATATACTGAGCAGATCTCTGAAATGGAAATGGAGGTGACACTCAATCAGCTTACAGTGCTGTTGTCACCACAGTGCAATTCGCTTTCAAGAGCAGGAGCCCTCCTGGGGAAAGCTGGCGGATGCAGACAGTGGAGGAACGCAGCAGTCCCAGATTCGATTTCACAGCGTTTTAGTGTTTCAGAATCTAACGCCCCGCAGGTCGGCACGGCCTCATGAAGACGGGCTCTTGACTCCAGCAAAAGGCCTGAAAGTGTTCTCGCCGGCTTTTGTAGTGGAACTGCCTGCAGTACATCAGAGGAAAACTGTGGACTGGGCGTCTAAAGACAACTCGCAAACCACTGGCGATGGGGAGTCCTTTGAATTCAGCATTTGCCAGCGAGTGATGCACAGAGACCTGTGGCTGGGATGGAAGGAGACTGGGTGTGATGGGATGATACTAGAGGCTGATGTAGACACTAACCTTTCCTTTGTAACCAGTAACCAGTTCCATTCGTTGCGTTTTATATATATACATATATATATATATATATATATATATATATATATATATATATATATATATATATATATATAATTCTAGATGTTACGGGTGAATTGGGGCATTTCAAAATAGAATACTGCTTTAAACAATAGATCATAATGATATGCAAATATATCATCTTTAATAAATCCGGATATTTGCTGTACATTAGGGATATCTGCTGTTGTAGGGTTTGCAGGAATGCATGTTTTCTAGAAATTGAATGTGGAGAAAAGCTGATTTGGAGAAGCCCCATTCAAACAACGGGCCTCAGAACTGCATTACCCAGATCCCAGAACACACGCAACAGTGGTGTAAAAGTTGACATTGCTGGAAAGGAAATAGACATATTTGGACATCCTCTTCCATGATATATGGCATGACATGGCTAAGCTGAATGAGGCAAAGCTAAGCCTTCATTAAAATTGCAAAGGTCTGGAAAATGCGAGACGCGAGCAGACAGGCAAACACTTTTTAACAGAGTTTTAACACAGTTTTAACGTCTGAATGATTATGAAAGAACTTACTGTTGATCATCTGAAAGACGTCTGAACATCCAACAGTCTGAAATGTGAGTGATAGGACCAAAGCTACCATCTCATGAACACATAACACTGCAAAAGAGTCAGATGGCATTTATATATGGTAGACTTAGCTGTATGCTAGATTACACATCTGTAGACAAGAAGACAGGACTATATATGTCATAAACCACATTAGCTGCATGTCCAAATGTTTATGGACACCCCTTATAATGAATGCATTCACGCTACTTTAAGTTGCACCCATTTCTGACAGATGTACGAATGCACACAGACACACACAGCTTGTCTAGTCCCCAGTATTACCAGTAGAATAGGACTCTCAGGAGCAGATGACTTATATGAACTTATTGGCACCATGGGCTAGAGGGGTATAAAGAGACCCCCGGCATTGAGCAGTGGAGCAAGAACCGTGTCCTCTGAAATGATGGATGGTGCTCCATTCAGTACTTTTGGGATGAGTTGGGGATGAGGTGGGTGGATGAGATGTCATCTTACATCCTGACCTCACGCTAGTCCAAGAGATGAAGTGGGGTGGGGTGGTGATCATCCGACATTCTGACCTCACTCCAGTCCTACAAGAAATAATAAGTCCCTCAGAAGAAATAAGGAATGAGCAGGCATCCCAATACTTTTGTCCACATAGTGTAAAAAACAAATGTATGCCTAGATAGCATATCTGTATCAATCAATTATATATTTATGATATTGAGGGTAATACAAGGTGGAAATAAACATGTTAGATCATATATTGGGGAAAATAATAAATGATATCTGATCTTAAGTCAGATCTGCATTTGGATTATCATCAAGTTAAGTACTTTAGTTAAAATCAGCTGTTGTAACCAATATCATGCCATCTGTATAAACAAGTCTGAGATAATTATCAGAAAAATTATCTGAATATTTTGAAAACATTGCTTTTTCTCTGCATTTTAGCTTTCTGCCCACACAAACAGGGCATTTTAAGTTATGGACAATGGAAGCGCTTACATTTAGACAAAAACCCTACAAAAATGGCTGATAAAGAGTGGGTGGGGGTTGCAGAGACAGTAGCTCCTCAGCTTCTTGCTGTATTTAGGTCTATTTTGGTCGTTATGCTACTTCTTGAGGAATTGACAATCAACGTGGTAAGGTGTTTCTGCACCCTGCAGGACCTATATTTTCAGAAAGTTTTAGACTTAAACTAGCTTGTTAGCTACATTAGCCTCATAGCTCCAATGCAAAACCAAAGACCCAAACTTCAGACACCAGACATGCCCTGTCTGATGTGCTGTATTTGGAGAAGGCAGGGAAACTGTCTTGATTAGATTTTTGCTGGACTTTTCCAACAAGACTAATCAAAATGTCCTTTAAGTCAGAGAGGATGGCGAATCGGCGGCTATCATCCTCATCACTCTTATCTGAATCCTCAAGCTCAGCAGTCTGTGTCTGTCCAATCAGTGGCCAGTCTCTGGCCGGGGTCTGGAGTTCTAACTCGCCCACCACTGCTGTCTCTCCGCAGGAGGGAAGCGAGTGTGACTTCTCCGCCAAATCGCTGCACAAGCTGAATTTGGTTATCTGTGGTCCTGAATAATGCATCAGTCAGGCAGCAGTGCATCCTGGGCATGTCCTCGTTCTCCACTCTGTACACCCCCCCCCCCACTCTGCTCGCCCCCCTGATGAGCCCCCTATGCAGGGCGTTATACGCCTGTCACTTTGCCTTCCCTCTGCCGGATGACTGGTCTTAATGTACAAAAGCACGCACTATTGTGAGCGAGCCAGGCTCTTTAACAGGCCTTTATGAAGAGAGGGAGGATGGGGCCCACATCTCTGGAGCATGCTGGGAAGCTAAAGTGGGCAGGATGGCATCGCCAGCGGTGCCATCATGCGGCGCTCACAGAGGACCAGGTTTTCAGTGCTGTGCTCTAATTTTGAGGCGGAATTCAGACCTTGCTTTTCTTCTCACTTTCTGTGGAGGTCTGGAGAAGAGTTCAGTAAATTGACTTAATTTGTTTAATTACTCATTAAAAATCACTCTGTAATTATGTTTTCAAATCAGAATATTATGACCATTTACCTAATAGTGGGAATAATGGGTCATGGCTCGGATGACACTAGTGTGACGTAGTGGCACGGACTGTATTAGGTAATGGAAGCTGTTCATTATACAGGTTAACTGCTCCGGAGTGGGCGTCGATTGCTCGTTACCCTCTGGCATCAATGCCCCGTGGGTCACCAATGTAATGCTGTTTAGAGGTACTCTATGTGCAAGAAGTCCATTCTCGGTACATCTTCACTACGGCAGCTCTACAACTTTCCCATGCAGCCTTATCCGAGATGCTACCACCCTTCATCAGGTACCCTATTATCATGCTCTTTTAGACATCAGCCAAATAACATCCTTGGCTCATGACGATCATTTTGCACTCTGCAACAACTGACCAGTGTGCTCGCTTAATTATTCAAGGATTCAAGGATTCAAGGAGACTTTATTGTTATTCGCATCACATGTGGTACATGGGGTGGAACGAAATTGTGGTACCCAAGGACCCAGTTTTACCCAGACAGCAGTACTTAAATAAATAAAATATACATAAATATATAAAAATATATGTAAAAATGAAAATAAAATACAGAGAGAACAGCAAACCAGCCAGTGCCATCTGTGACTTCCTGCGTAATCTCAAACCAGGGGTGGTCATAATATTCTGATATAATTGTGACAGTGGATGAAAGCTGGTAACATCTCAGAAACCGCTGACTTTGTGTTAATGGACGTCTCGCACACGGACTTCTCGGACCGCCCCACCATATTCCCAATTCTCAAAAGTACTGGATGGAGCACCATCCATCATTCTTCCACTGCAGTTCTTCCACTGCTCCACAGCTCAATGCTGGGGGGCTCTATTCCCCTCTACCCCACACCTGGCATTAGACAGCATGGTGCCAATAAGGTCCTATTCTATTTGCAGTACGTCTCTACAGGGACTAGACATGCTGTGTGTGTGCATTTGCAGATTTGTGTCAGCAATGGGTGCAACTGAATGCATTCATTAAAAGGGGTGTCCACAAACATTTGGACATACTGTATATCTCTAGCATCTCTCTCTCTCTCTGTGTCTCTCTCCTGCACATTTTCCTGTGTGAGTTTTATCCACCGCGTCACGTGATGCACAGTGGACAATGTGAGCACTCTGGTCATTGTGTGGGAATGTGTGGAGTGAGGTTTGTGTAGAGCTGCTGTTTGTTGGTGGAGGTGCTCTGTGCATGTGTGTGTGTGTGTCCCTGTGTGTGTGTGTGTGTGCTGAAAAGGGCCGTTCAGCTAAAGCTAATGTGGGCCAGGGTGCAGGGCATTAGGCATTAGGCCCCTGCCTCTGCTGACTGTGCCCTTTTCTGCCTACATCGGCGCTTCTGTCCAAAACTCTATAGAGAACTTTATCTCCACCAGCCATGACGCCGTGTCTGCTGTGTGTGTGTGTGTGTTTGGGGGTTGGCTGGTGTGTGTGTGTGTGTGTATGTGTGTGTAGTGGGAGGAGATATCATTTATTCTTTAAATCCATTCAAACCCGTATTAGACTTAAATCTGCGCTGCGTTATCATTGTGCCATCTGTGAGCGTAGGGACTGCAGTCAGCCATGGATTTCAGCAGTTACAGAGAAGCCTCATCCCTGCTAATAACATGCTAGCATTGCTAACAGGGGGGGGGGGCAGTTAACATCATGTGACCTTCCCCCTTTTTTGGCTCATTCATTATGTGCAATGTCAGCACCTTTTGGTGAAGTACTCCGTCCTCCCGTGGGTCAGGAGGTGACAGCAGGGGAAACTGATCTGCTGCAGAGACGAGCTCCCAGATACTGAACTGATGCAACTCTGACGATACTGGTCAGATGCAGACTGATGGATAGATGGATAGACAGACAGACAGATAGATAAGTAGATAGTCTGTGTGCCTGTCTATCTGTCTATCTACATATCTCTTTCATTCTGTCTCTGTAACTTTCTGTCTTCACTATATGGACAAAAGTATTGGGACACCTGTTCATTCATTGTTTTGTCTGAAAAATCAAGGGTATTAAAAGGAGCTCATCCTGCTTTTTTGGAGGAACTGTCTCTGCTGTTCAGGGAAGAAGGCTTTTTTCCACTAGACTTTTAAGGAGTATTGTTGTGCGGATTTGATTGCATTCAGCAACAAGAGCGTCAGTGAGGTCAGGATGTTGGTCTGGATGATCACCACCCCACTTCATCATCCCCAACTCCCCAACTCATCCCAAAAGTATTGATTAGAGCACCACCAACCATCATTCCAGAGGACACAGTCCTTCCACTGCTCCACAGCTTAATGCTGGGGGGGTTTATACCCCTCTAGCCCACACCTGGCATTAGGCAGCATGGTGGTGCCAACAGGTTCATGTTTATCTGCTACAGAGAGTCCTATTCTATTGGCAGTACTTCTTCTCTACAGGGATTGGACAAGCTGAGTGTGTGCATTTGCACATCTGTGTCAGCAATGGGTGCAACTTAAAGTAGCTCAATGCATCGTGGGATGTCCACAGACTGTCTGGTTGTTTGGTTGTCTTTCTGCCCCCTTGTCTGTCCATCTCTCTATTTCTGACCAATATCATCAGAATTGCATCAGTTAAGTATCTGGGAGCTTGTCAATGGAGTGCATTTGGTAAAAGAACCCCCCCCCCTCCCCATCCCCCCACTTGCTCTCCCCACTATCCCCACAGCCCCCCACCACCCCGGCCCGTCTGCTTCATTACTGTTGGAATTTTGCGGCATCCGCGGGGAATTTCGACTGCCGTTGCCGTGGCGCCTCTGAACTGAAGGGGCCTCCCAGAGGTGCAGAGGCTCACAGAGAGTGCCAAATCTCAGCCAGGCCAAGAGCATGGGCATGCATACACACACACACTGCGCTGCCGTACAGGGCATAGTCTGGCAAAGATGTAGGTTCCTACAGTGATGTCCTGGTTAGAAGGCTTCACTCACATGCACATAGACACACATACACACACACACACACACACACATATATATATATATATATATATATATATATATATATATATATATATATATATATATATATATATACAGACACACATAACATATAAGGTTTTAAGCTCATAAGAGATTAAGATACAAAAAAGCCTCATAATAATAAAATCCGTTTTAATCGACTCAACCCTGAAGCCAACGATAATCCATAAAACACACACACACAAACATCCTGAGCTTAAAAATCACCCCCAAATAAAGCATTCTATTACCAACTCTTTCCCAAAGCAGGCAAAATTGTCTCGCTAATCTCTACAAACACACACAGGCCTACACATCCATTTCAATAGCCCATTACCTTGGCAACAAACCTGTAGCTGCGCTGGTGTAGTGTCGGTTCAAGCCAAAGCCGAGCAGCTAGCAAGGGCTCAAGCGCCGTGACCTGTTTAGACAGTCACAGAATCCACAAACCAGAGCGGATCCATAAGTTTGGCAGAATGCAGAAGCCGAATAAACCGAAGCTAGAGTATTGATTCATGATTTCAGCTCCAAGAATTGAATTTAGGGGTTTCTTTTTTACTTGAGACTGCACAACCACCCTGTCTGATCATTTGCAGTCATCACTTTTGAAAGGGATGGCTTGAGAAATCAAATCTACACAGAAGGTAGTTAATCATGCAGGACATGCCTGCTGTCTGAAGTTTCGTCTTTAGCTTGTGAGGCTAATGTAGCTGGATTTGATGCAGATTACCTAAATTATAAACAATTGAGTTGTAAGTGAATCTCAAATAGACTTGCTTCTGTGGTTTCTGACCGTATGAGCTTGTTTACACCTCACATGGACATGTGTTTGAACATGGAAATGCTTTGGCTGGATTCTGTTGACACCTTTTATTGAATTGCATCCCGAGTGTAAGCAGAGGGGATCTGATTCTACTTTCCTGCATCTAAAACAGATCAACACATGCACTCACCTTTACTTGCAAGCAATAGGTGAGGGAAATCAGTAGTTGTGGATTTGGATAAGTAGGAGGTGTTTACCTAAACCTTAGCCAAAGGTACAGCTAACAAGTGAAACAGTTGATGCTAATGAGAAATCATAGATTTCTCTTCAGTGATCTTTTCTCCTCAGTGAACGACGTGCCAACTTGTTAGTTTGTCTGTAAGATATGCTCAGTTGCATTCAGTAAGATATACTGCATTATTATATCAGCAGCCCAAGACTACTTGAATGTCCATTGACACTTAATGTGTTACATGTGGTCCAGGTCGGTCTCTGACCTCCCCCGAATGTGGTTGGAGTGATCACAGCATGATCTCAGTGCGTCCTGGGTGTGTTCACACCTGGCTTTAATGCAGTCAAGGAAAACCCAACCCAGTGTTGATGCATGGAAGAAAGTGGGCGAAAAAGCATGTTTAAAATACCACAATACTTCAGAGATTTTCACAATACACAATGCTTATATTTTATGACCTATAATAAGCTAGAATGGACAGGAAGAACCAGTGGTGACCCACACTCACAAAAATAAAGGTTTGCTACAAAAGAAGTCTTCTCTAAGTGAAGCCATTGAAGGTTTTGTAAAGAATGAGGTTGTTTATAATACAGGTGTACTCACTTTGCATCAACTTTCTTTAAACATTTAAAGGGTTCTTCTACTTTCACATATCTCAGTATTTAGTACAGTATTTATAGACTACACAAGTTAGTGTGACAGGGTGGTAAGGCTAACAATGAGGGACGCACACAAATCATAATATAATAATAAAAAATAATTGTATATGTAAAATTTCATGACGGTCTTATACTTATGGGTAGATGGCGCTCTCTACTATCGTCACTTTTAAGCGATGTTGGCCAGGACAGGCACCTGTTAGCTGGTCAGGTTAAGGTGGTGAGGTGGAGCTGGGGATCTGATGCTTTCCTCTGAGGGAGTTTAAAAAGAGGCAGTGGCTGATCTCACATGTAATAGAGGAGGCATGCATTACGTCCCTGTTTTCCTAGTGTCCTGAGCATTGCTAGTGCTAGGGGGAGCTACGGACAGGTGGGTTAATTGGCGGTACGAAAAAATGTAATATTTGAGTATTTAAAAAAAATAGTATTTTATACTTTTCTCAGCATTTTACACATCATACTGCACTAAATCCAGTTAACCAGCACTAATAACGCAGGTGACTGCTTTAAATGTACTGAAGATGTCCACAGTAGTCTCATACAGGCCTAATGTGCTGTAATTGATGACGAAAGCTGTAGATATCTTCATATTGCCCAGCTCTGTTGCAAGGTGTAAACAGCCTATGGATGTGTCAAAACAAGCTAACAAGCTGCAACCACTGCTGCATTTTGATAGATAGAAACCACATAAGAGAGTCTATTTGAAATGACTTAAGAACTCAAGGAGGTCTGAGATATTCCAGACTCGGATCTCTCCTTGCGTTTGATCTGCACGTCCGAGCGGGCGGAGTTGGAAAAACGAACATTTCACAGTTCCGCGTCTTGGCTGCCGCTTTACTGGCTGCTGTGCTTTCTGGCAGCTCTCGCCTCGTCTAGCAGCTTATTTCAAAGCTTTCGGGTCTCGGGAAGACCAGTGCAAAGAGCTGAAACATGGCTGTCGTAATTGCATTGCACCTGAAGCGCTGTTTGGACAAGTTGGAAAGGCGAAACTATACAGGAGCTAATAAGCATTAAATTAAACGAAGGCTTAAAATGAGGCAAGATTTTGTAGCAATTACAGACGAGAACGTGTGGAATAATAAACAGCTCACCTCGACTCGCTCGCCCGTCAAAATGAGAAGCACCGGAGCTGTGCGTGGAATGACCGCAGGAACAAAGTGTCCTGTTCCCTTTACGGCTTCTGATAAAGCAGGACACGCTGGTGTTGCATTATCCAGCTTCTAAATGTCATGAAGTATTTCTTTCAGTCCTGTACACTAAATGTCCAAATATTTGTGGACACCCCTTCTAATGAATGTATTCAGCTGCTGACACATACACACACACACACAATGCTTTCCTAGTCCATGTAGAGAAGTATTGCCAAATAGAATAGGACTCTCTGGAGCAGATAAACATGGACCTATTGGCACCATGCTGCCTAATGCCAGGCGTGGGCTAGAGGGGTATAAAGCCCCCCAGCATTGAGCTGTGGAGCAGTGGTAGAACTGTGTTCTCTGGAATGATGATAAATGGTGCTCCATCCAGTACTTTTGGGATGAGTGCAGGGTGGACACTTTTTTAACACCCTTGATTTCGGAAGACATGAAATAAATTAACAGCTGTCCGAATACTTTTGTCCGTACAGTGAAAGTAAGGGTATTTTCAGGTTGTGTACCTGGACCTACCTGGATTCAGCTGTGCCACATGGGCACATGCACACACACACAAATGTACACACACACACACATACACACCTATACACACACACACACAGCCTGTAGCATGTCGCATGATGAAACTCATTCACAAAGCCTCCCTGTCTGGCCCGGCGCATTTGCACATGAAAGCTGCAAATACACAAACGTGTGTTTAGGCCTTGTTCATTCATATATACATGGGCTTATGATGATAATTCCCAGTCTGTCCTGAGGGCATCGTGTGTGGAGTTGAATTAGCTATTTTTGAGCCAAAACCCACATTCATAAATTACTGCATGCAAATTACTTACCGTAGTACCAGCTGTGACCGTTTTGTTATAGAAGCCGATGGGAAAAATTCCTAGCCATGAAGTGACACACAAGAAACACATTAGTAAGCACATGCAGAAGTAACACCTAGACTGCAGATCCAGGAGGGTTATATTATTCAGAATAAATACACATATCATTGCTGTCCCCACATTCCCACATTTATGCATCCCTCATATTTTGTAATAATTACAATTTTATGTTGGTCCTAATCACCACCCAGTTGTTCTGAGCCCAGTCTTTATTGTGATTGGGCCTAAGCACCCGATCCTCTGTGTTATTGGGCCTAATCACCGCCTGATTTGTTATGAGATCTGTACTGGTACCAGTACCGGTACCAGTCACCACTTGAATGAATAAATACGAGACTTAGTACATGCCTTTTGTGCATTTCAAGCAAAGACACACTGACACACCTTAAATCAAGCTGTGCAGTTGATGGTTAACGGCTCGCCTAAAGATCGCTAAAATAGGGCCAGATCCTGGGGGGTGCTATTTTTTCTATTTTTATAAAAGGCTATTTGTTTGATGATCATTGATTGTTTAAAATGTCATTATTCTGAATAAAGGCACATATTGTTGCAGTCCAGTGAAAACCATGCATCTCCAAAATGCTAAATTTACAGGAGAAGACAAAATTGCGCTTTAATTTGAATGGAAGATAATGTAAAATAAGAGTTTATTCCAAGTAATTTTGAACATTTCTATTGACTATTCATCTAGAATTTTGCATAAATCAGGATATATTATTTTCATTGGAGAACAGCGATATGGATTATACAGTTTAGTCTGTGCTAATTTAGCTGAAGAGACATTTGGACATGTAGTGTATGTATGTGCATGGTTTCCCTGTATGGACTGTATAGACTTGGTGACTGAATGCATGTATACTTTAAATATGCAGATTTTTTGAGAATTTGGTGGAATTCATCTAGAATAGTCAAATTCTATGTTTTTTGAATGTGAAGTATGGAATAATCACCAGCAAGAAATTGTAGGTTATGGCATACGCCCTAAAAGCCACCAGTGGAAGCACAGCATGGCATGGTGCACCACCTAGTTTATTCAGAGATCTCTCTGACTGACACTGGTCCCAGTCACTATCTGGTTTGTTCTGAGACTAACCTTTAATGTAGTCGATCCTAATCACTTTCTGATTGGTTGTGAGACCCCCCCCCCTTACTGTGATTGGTCCTAATCACCTCTTGTTGTGTTCTGAGACCAACTTCTGACTGGGATTGAACAGAAACTTGAATAATGTTTGCATATACAATCAATCTCGTTTCAAGTGAAGGAAATTCAGCCAATTCAAACTAAAGTAAAGGAATTACAATTTAATTGTGCCAAATTTTAAGAATTTGGTGGAATTCCAGTTTGGGATTTGGTGGTTTTTAAATGTGAAGGATGGCATTTTTTACCAGCAACAGTTCAGAAATAAGTTTCGGTTATGACAGACATCCTGTAAGCCACCAGTGGAAGCACACCCCAACTACAGGTGGGCAAGGCCTACATTCTGCCCCAAGCAGGACCCTTATGGGGCAGTGGTGGCTCAGCGGTTAGAGCTCCGGGCTATTGATAACAGGGTTGTGGGTTTGATTCCCGGGCTTGGCAAGCTGCCACTGTTGGGCCCTTGAGCAAGGCCCTTTACCCTCTCTGCTACCTGGGCGCTGGAGTTGACTGCCCACCACTCTGTCCCACTACCCCTCTGTGGTAGTGAACTAGGGGCAGTGAGTTCTGGTAGTTCACTACCACAGATGGATATTTGGACACATTTTGCTGTATATAGTACCTTTACCTTTAATCTGGCACGCCGTATGAGTGAGCATTAATGATACCTCACAGTCTGCCACAGAGTTTGGCCAAGAGTTTATTGACTCGCAGTGTGATGTGCCATAAACTTCTTAGACAGCTGTTGTCGCACAGCTATAGCAGTGTGCCTGTGTCAGCAAGTCTGCACAGTCTGTGAGGTTTTCTTCTAGCTGTCGGCTGTCAGTCATAATGAGGCAGCGTCAAGCACTGTGTACTGTCAGCGGTTAACGTGGGAGCCTGTCTATTTACACCAATCACCATTTTTCAGAGTTCATTGTACAGACAGTGGTGTTTGACTCTTAGGTGACGTTAACACAGGCATGGTGTAATTTCTTATGAGTGACCTCTCAGCTCACTGATCCTGGACTAGCACACCAGCATCGGTAGCTTTGCACGGCATTAGTTCCCGCAGTAATGCATCCATTATATTTTGTTATGTTATTTGTTAAGAAAGAAAAGAGCCCAAGAGCCAAATCTGTATAGCGATTGGTCCTAAGTACCACTCGCTTTGTTCTGAGCCCGATTCTCAGTGTTACTGGGCCTAATCACCACCTGGTTTACGCTGAGATCTCCCTAAATGCCACTGGTACCAATCACCACCTGATTTGCCCTGAGCCTGACCTGTAAAGTAATTGGTCCTAGTTCTACTGGGATTGGTCCTAATCACCTCCTGATTTGTTCCGAGACCAACCCCTGAATGGGATTGGTCCTAGGATTGGTGCAATCTCTCCTACCGTCACTTCCTGGTTTCTTAGGAGACCTCCCTCTGACTGGGAATGGTCCCAATCACCACCTGATTTGTGTGATTGAAACCTAATGTGATTGGTTCTAATGACCTTCTGGTTTGTTCTGTGACCTACCCTTAATGCAGTTGTTCCTATTCACCACCCAGTGGTTAATGTTGTCCAAAGCAACCCTTAATGTGATTGGTCCTGAACACCATCCAGTCTGCTGGGCATTGGTCCCAATCACCACCTGGTATGTTCTGGCACCAAACCTTAATGTGATTGGTCCTAATCACCTCCCAGTTTGTTCTGAGACCAACCCCTAACTGCCACTGGTACCAATCACCACCTGATTTGCCCTGTGCTTAACCTATAATGCAATTGATTGGTCCTAGTTCTAAGCCCAATACTTACCTCCTGATTTGTTCTGAGACCAACTCCTGACTGGGATTGGTCCTAATCACCTCCCAGTATGTTCTGAGACCAGCACTTAATGTGATCAGTCCAAATCACCACCTGGTTTGTTATGAGACCTCTCCACTGCTACCGTTCTGGGATCGGCCCCAATCACCACCTGGTTTGTTCTGGCACCAACCCTTCTGAGATTGGTCCCAGTCACCACCCAGTCTGTCTTGAAGCATCTTATTTTCATCCCGGTGTTTGGTAGCAGTTAGATTTTGTGTAGCGTACTGTTCGGATTGTACTGCCGTGTTTCACTTAGATGTCCTTAGTTTTAGAAGTCCGGAGCTCGCTTGACCACCTCTATTGGCTGACGTCGCCATGTAATGTAAAGCTGCACTGTAAGCTCATGTTTTAGGCTCTGCTGCTGAGTTTTGCAGATAAAGTCATGCAGTAAACGAGGTCTAGAGCAGCTCTATGTGTGGGTTGTGACTGTCAACCAGGAGAAGTTTGAGAAATGCAGAAACGGCTCCTGTATGACAGCTTTAAGCCCAAATTTGTTCTGCTAAAGCAGAAGCAGTGAATGCGGCCCGAGCTTCTTTTCATGCCAGAATGCAAATGTTTTGGCTCGGGCACAGAGCACTGTGTGTGTGTGTGAGTGTAAGTGTGTGAGTGTATGTGTGTGTGTTTCTTCCGCCAGTGAGGAGATGAGCGCTGATTCTTCAGGTGAAGCCAAATGTTGATAGACAATGGTGTTCCTTTGTGTTGGGTTTTGACTTTGCTTTCTTTCCGGTGGGCTGGAGTATAATGAGTACTGTCTCTTTCTGTGTCTTTCACAGCCTCTCTCTCTCTCTCTCTCTCTCTCTCTCTCTCTCTCTCTCTTTCTCTTTCTCTCTCTTATTCTCTTCCCCTTTCTTTCTCTCCTTCCCTCTCTTCTGTGTGCCAGGGTGATAAAAGCTGCCGAAATTACATTTGCACTCATCTCATAAAGACCCTTCCATTTTAACGTCCTTTTTGAAGGTGGGAAAGCTCCTGGTGTCCGACGCATTTTTGTTTACACCGATGGAGTCTCGTTTTTTCCCTCTCTCTCTCTCTCTGGACGTGTTAAAACCAGAATGAAAGGAGACAGGGCCGAGGAGAACAAGCGCGAGCGGCTCTTTGTGAAACGCCTGGCCGCCTCCTTGCGCGTGGCTTGCGTGCCTGTTGTCAGTTTCTCAAAAGTCGACAAAGAGCAAGCGCACCGCCGCGATGTCTGCTTCTCCTCTTTGACAATTTCCTGTCCGTGTTACTTTTTTTTCTGTGAAACGAAACATCCCGGCTACCTCGCCCCCTCCGTGTTCCTCGGTTCGGCCCCTCTGGCAGGCTTTGTGTCCAGCGCACACAGTCCGGCTTCTTAATAAATACATGCGGTTTAATAACTCGGGTTGAGCTCGGCTTGAGAGCCAGTGCTTCCTGCGCTCCTGCGTGTTTATCCAGTCGGACTTCTTAATCGTCTGCGTTAACCCTTGGAAGTTGGTCCCGATAGCCTGCTAGGCTTCCTGCAGCTGCCTGGTTCTGGCCTACAGTGGACCAGCCTCTCTCTACCTAATGGGAATGGATCCAATACCCTCACCATCTTTTCAGATGCATAGAGGACACTCATCCTCTGTCCCGGACCGAGGTGGTGGAATGAACTTCCACTGGGTGTCCGAACAGGCATGAAGACCTAGTTTTAGAGATCTCCTAATTCAGCACTGGTTATGGTTTTGTTTTACAGAAAGAAAAGAGCCCAAGAGCCAAATCCATATTGCGATTGGTCCTAAGTACCACTCGCTTTGTTCTGAGCTCGATCCTCAGTGTTACTGGGCCTAATCACCACCTGGTTTATGCCACTGGCCATCCTGCAGTGTCTACATTCCAAGATTGTCCACATACTTAAGCTTAGATCTTCCAGGTCTGTCTCCAGAGAGTTCAAGCACTCACCATAAGTTCGGTCTCATCACAGATCTTCAAAGAAGGTTTGACCCCATATTGTCCCGGGACGGCCTTGTTTCCGCTTCCCTCTTGGTGGCATCCATATAACGTCAGCTTTGTCCGAGGATGTGCCCAGCCAATCGTAAGCGGCGCTCAGTCGTGATGTTGTTGAGAGGGTGAGTGGCTGAGTGATGGTCAGGTAACGTGAACCAATTCCAATGCTTAGTAACTGTAACTGCAACCGCTGCCGTTGTGGCATAATTTCTGGAATCTGACCTTTGCCCTTCGGCCTAAAGGGCTCACGGCTCAGTGTGAAATGCCTTTAGTGTGGAAATGACCGGGGTGATATTTTTATTAATACCTCCCTGTTTTAATTATGCAGAGGTGATCATTAGCAGCGCTGAAGGCGGGAGCAGTGCTTTGGCACAGTGCTGTGATTTACAGCGCTGTGTACTGTGCGCTGTATGCTGTATGTGTGTGTAGTTGTAGTTGTTGGGAAGAGGAAGCCGGTGCCCAGGGGAGCTAGTTTCATGCCCAGGAAGGGAGCCGATGTCAGGGCACGGTGTCGCTGAGCTGCTCCAGTGAGCGCGAATGTGTGTGTGTGTGTGTGAGAAAGGAGAGAGAGAATGGAAGAGATGGGGATAAAATAAGGAAAAGAGAAGAGGGCCTTATTCTTCAATATTTTCCTGAGAATGTGCTTAAAGGACCTATCTGAAAGTCCGGGCAGATTCATGGTGTGTTTTTAAAGTGTAGAATTGATCACAGCTCAGCTCTTATAATGATGGATCCCACTGCCCTCATAAACCGGCCTAATCCCAAATGAGAAAACACTGGGGAAAGTCAGAATCTTTGTAAAACATGACTAAGAACGGCTGCTGAATGTGGCCTATTCTTATTTTTTATATATATATAGATTTATTTCAGATTTTTTTTTTACCAGTTTTTATATATCCCCCCCCCAATGCAACACCCCCAACACTAGAGAAGGCGAGACCAACACACGCCCCCTCTGACACATTCGCAGCCAGCCACGCCTCTTTTTTGAACTGCCGCCGATATGGCTTCACCAGGCAACCAACGCCGTACACTTGGCTCTGATGCACCAGCTAGCAGACGCCAGCGACAGCCAGCGGCACACTAGAGTGATGTTGGGGCAGAGCGCCATCTACCCACCCTAGAGATAGCAAGGCCAATTGCACTCTCTCAACGCCCAGCAGCCGATGGCTAGCAGCATGATCGGGATACGAACCAGTGACCCTCTGATCACAGTGATAGCGACCTAGTCCGCTGGACCACCAGGGGGCCCCCATCCGTTCTTATTTTTTAATGACAAACAAAAAGGCAGTCAGTTGCAGTTAACCCCAGCAGCTCTAGGGGTGTGACGATGCATGGCCTGATGCACGGTTCCTCCATATGTATTGTGGTTTTCACTGCGCAGATGGATTTGGAATAGGCCAAGATACGATACAATACAATACGAGGGAGGCTGGTGTTACAGCATTTCATATTCACTCAGATTGTGTTGTCATGTGATCAGCATCTTAGCATGTGGCTAACATATTAGCCCAAGGGCTTCAGATCAGGACACTATAGCACTATAGTTGCTGAATCCAGTCAAATCCTCACAGCGATAGTCTTCTTCCCTGGACAGTAGAGACAGTTACTTCAACAAAATCAGGATCAGCTCTTTTTAATACACCTGAAGCTTGTAAAGAAAATGCTCAAGGTCTAAGTAACCTTCACTTCTGATGTAAAGGTTCTTCACACTCACACTGATCTCTACATGGTTCTTTATGGAACCAAAAGTGGTTCTATGGTATTTCTTTTAGAGAACCATTTGAAGCACCTTTATTTTTAGTACTTCTAGTATTTTCTAGTGTATTTTAAGAACACTCTCCATATTTAATCCTGTAAAGTTTGATGTTAATTAGACTGTAAGTCTATCATTTTAGAGGCTTAACATGTAAAAAAAAAAAAAAAAAAAAAAAAATATATATATATATATATATATATATATATATATATATATATATATATATAAATGAGAATGTATCTAAAAATATATATTTTGCAAAAAAAAGAAAATAATTGTTTTTGCAAAAACAAACAAAGAAAACAGAAGAATATTTTTGAAGAATATTTATTTTTCAGAAATGATACTTTGTATTAATGATCTTTAACCATCTTACTTTGTATTTTTTTAACCTACTTTGAATTGAATTTTTGGAAAATTACTAAATAAATAAACTTTGATTCATTGATTGATTATAATTTTAAAATAAAAAAATAAAAAAAATAAAATAATATTTTTGAAGAAAAACTATTTATTTTTCTTAAATATAAGCTTAATAAAAAGCACATCTAAGAAGAATTCCTTGCTTGTATTTGAAATGTATTATCAAATATTGATCTAAAATCGAAACAGCTGTCTGTCGACGATCACTTTTTAATGAGCTGAAATGATCCTGACGCCGTCACTCAACTAGAAAATAGTTATGATGTGACCGATGGCACTCCTGCTGCTTAAAGAAACTAACCAGGCTAATAAACAGTGCATATTTAACCCCGTCTGCTCTGACCTGTCTTCCGTCTACCCTCCCAGACGTGTAAATAACTTTTCCAGCCCAGGATTTAAATATTCCGTCCAGGTGCGCAGAGGTTCTGAGTGGGGCCTAATTGGCAGCGTCACGCGTTAAGCTGCTGGGGATAGTGCCGACTTTGAGGCCAGTCTTAGTTGGGATTCTGCCCATGTCCTTTAGGGCAGCGCTTTTCCCACTTCCACCTTTTTTCCTCTTTCAAGAAATACCTGTTTGCAGAAGGCCTGGGAAGGGTGCCGCTGACCACCATCCATAATGCATGAGTTTTGTACTTTCAGGAATTTTTTGACCACATCTTGCCTCACAGTGTCAGATCAAAACATACGTGGACTCAAAGACAGACAGACAGACGGACTTACAAACATGTGTACACCCACCAGCCCACACGCAGACATACAGCATTAAAAATAAACAAAATAAAGCTGCCCAGTGGAACCAGAGCGGTTCTTTAAAACCATAAGAGAACCTCATCTGGTACCATATGCCTTTCAATGGACAGCCCGTTAAAGAACCATTTGTACATACATTATCTACAGGTTCTACAGTGGAGGTCTTTTCTTTTAACCGCACATCCAAGTTTCTATTGGACTGCTTTTATCCCCCACTGTCAGATGATTCAGTCCCCTACTATTATTTATGTGTGAATTTATTCAGATTAAGGATCGTTTAGAAGTGACTTTTACATTTACAGAGAGAATAGTGAATAGGCATATATATTATAAAATTATTAAAAAAAACATTTGTGAAGACAATATGCATATAATTATAATAAAAAAAACATTTTTAAAGAGAAAAGGCATATAATTAAAAAAATTATAAAATAAATACGTGTGAATTAAATAAGCATATAATTATAAAAAATATTTCGAAAAACATTTGTGAAGAGAATAGGCATATAATTATAAAAAATATATTTTAAAAATTGTAAAGAGAATAGGAATATAATTATAAAAAATTATATTACAAAATTGTAAAGAGAATAGGCATATAATTATAAAAAAATATATTACAAAATTGTAAAGAGAATAGGCATATAATTTTAAAAATTATATTTAAAAATTGTAAAGAGAATAGACATATAATCATAAAAAATATATAAAAAATTTGTAAAGAGAATAGACATATAATCATAAAAATATATAAGAAAATTGTAAAGAGAATAGGAATATAATTATAAAAAGTATTTAAAAAACATTTGTAAAGTGAATAGGCATATAATTATAAAAATGATTAAAAGAAATTTGTAAAGCGATTAGGCATATATTTATAAATATTATATTTTAAAAAATTGTAAGGCGATTAGGCATATAATTATATAATAATAATAATAAAAAAACATTTGTAAAGAAAATAGGCATATAATTATACAAATTATTTTTACATTTGTAAAGAAGATAAAATTATTTTTGGTAATAATTAGTTAATTATATGAATATTATAAGGGCTAATATGATATATGATACATTTTTCCCTGATGCTCCATATTTTGCACTGAAATCGCAGAATCGTCCAGTTATAAATGCCACTTCCTTCCGAAAATAATACTTCACTTTGTATTAATGTCCAAATGTCTAAATATTTTCGGACACCCCTTCTAATGAAAACATTCAGCTACTTTACGTTGCACCCATTGCTGACACAGATCTGCAAATGCACACACAAACACACACACACACACAGCTTATCTAGTCCCTGTAGAGAAATATTGCCAATAGAATAGGACTCTCTGGAGCAGAAGAACATAACCCTATTGGCACTGTGCTGCCTAATGCCAGGCGTGGGCTAGAGAGGGGCATAAAGCCGAGGAACTGTCTTCTCTGGAGTGATGGATGGTGCTCCATCCAGTGCTTTGTGCGATAAGTTGGGGAGTGGGGGATGATGAGGTGGGGAGGTGATCATCCAGCATCCTGAAAAAGTCTTCCCTGGACAGTCAGGGATCAAACAGGATAAACTCTTTTTAATAACCTTGATTTTGGAAGCAATAATAAATGAGGAGGTGTCCCAATACTTTTGGCATCAGTGTGACTGGACGTAGCTTATGTCTAAACTGCTGCAGGTGGACTAGGTGGATATACGTATGTAAATACTTCGGTTTTTGTGACATCATTAAAATAATGAGTGCTTTTGGGCTTTATGGGCCGGCACATGGTCCATAACAGCCCATAGTCCAGTTTAGTATTCAGTACACCCTCAGATCCAAACACTCACCAACACACACACACCACCCCGGATAGATTCCCTCTCTCATGTGCTCTCTCTCTCTCTCTCTCTTTGACTCCTTCAGTGAGGTTCCATGACTGTGGACGAGGTGGACACATGCGGTTCGAATGTAACCAGCCCACGGATTTCCGGATCAAACAGGATGGGGAGGTGCTGTCTCTCCAGAAGCTCCAGCTGCCCTCATCCTCCTCCTTCTCCTCCTCTTCCTCCTCTTCCTGGACCTCCTCTCCACTCCTCGTTATAGCGAGGGATCTCTCCACTCAGGAGCAGTGGCAGACGGAGGTCAGGCTCCAACCTTCGGGAGGCGTCAAGTCTCAGGTACGGTGGAGATGTTCCTCAAAACCTCAGCTTAGAGCTGAGTGATGTCTGCTAAACAGAAGAAGCGTATCGCTGCTGACCTGCTGACATAATGAGAGTCTGACAGCTCCTTACATTGTGTCAAAATTCCCACAGTTGACGTCACTAATCTATGTGTTTTGTAGCCTTTTAAACTAGGGCTGGGCAATACGACGATATTTTATCATATCGTGATCAATTTTGTTATCGTGATACCAATATGCTAAACATATGGAGGAGACTATATGGGATAGAAATCACTGTATTCAGTACGGGAGAGGATCTGAATAGTAGTGTTTAAGGATCTGTCGCTGATGATGTTTTTAGTCTGTTTTTACACAAAATTACGATAAATATCGTGTATCGCGAAAAAAAATATCGTGATATAGTATTTTTATCATATCGCCCAGCCCTACTTTGCGCTTACACACAGTATCGGTATCAGCAGTAGAGAGAACCGATACCATGAAGCTTACTGAAGCCCTACATTTGTTTTCATTACATTTTTCATATAGAATTTTTGTTTGCAGACTTTATTATTTATTATGAAACCAAACGTTAAAACAACCATTAAAAGCCGTCATAAATAGTTATTATCATTAAACAGTTTAGCTCTTTCTGTTTCCTTGTTGTTTTGGTTCTGAAAGTGGGGGATGATGAGGTGATCATCCAACATCCTGAAAAGTCTTACAGTCTGACAGTAGAGACAGTTACTCCAACAAACTCAGGATAAACTCTTTTTAAAACCTTAATTTTGGAAGCAATAATAAATGAGGAGGTGTCCCAATACTTTTGGCATCAGTGTGACTGGACGTAGCTTATGTCTCCGCCCTGCAGGTGGAGTAGGTGGATATACTTATGTAAATACTTGGGGTTTTGTGACATCATTAAAATAATGAGTGCTTTTGGGCTTTAGGGGCCGGCACATGACTTTATTATTTATTATGAAATCAAATGTTAAAACAACCATTAAAAGCCGTCATACATAGTTATTATCATTAAACAGTTCTCTCTGTTTCCTTGTTTTTTATTATATATAATATTATATATTATTATTAGATTATTAGATCTTATTTGGGATCAGATATAAAAAAATACAGCCCTTTAAAAAGTGGAACGCTGTACATATCAGGATTTAGAGCCGTATATCCAGTGTTTTAGTCAGAGTTGGTATCGGTATTTGGTATCGGTAGATACTCGGCAATCTGGCATCAGTATCGGAAAGGAAAAGGGGGTATCGGTGCACCCCTACTTTAAACCATAGGTTAAAGATTCAGTTATTAAACCTGTAGAGCAACTATTATATAACCAGCTTAGCAGTACCCGTTTAGCTTAGCAGTACCTGTTTAGCTTAGCAGTACCTGTTTAGCTTAGCAGTACCTGTGTAGCTTAGCAGTACCTGTTTAGCTTAGCAGTACCTGTTTAGCTTAGCAGTACCTGTGTAGCTTAGCAGTACCCGTTTAGCTTAGCAGTAACTGTTTAGCGTAGCAGTACCCTTTTAGCTTAGCAGTACCCGTTTAGCTTAGCAGTACCCGTTTAACTTAGCAGTACCTGTTTAGCTTAGCAGTACCTGTTTAGCTTAGCAGTACCTGTGTAGCTTAGCAGTACCCGTTTAGCTTAGCAGTACCTGTTTAACTTAGCAGTACCTGTTTAGCTTAGCAGTACCTGTGTAGCTTAGCAGTACCCGTTTAGCTTAGCAGTAACTGTTTAACTTAGCAGTACCTGTTTAACTTAGCAGTACCCGTTTAGCTTAGCAGTACCCTTTTAGCTTAGCAGTACCCGTTTAGCTTAGCAGTACCTGTATAGCTTAGCAGTACCCGTTTAGCTTAGCAGTACCCGTTTAACTTAGCAGTACCCGTTTAGCTTAGCAGTACCCGTTTAGCTTAGCAGTACCTGTGTAGCTTAGCAGTAACTGTTTAACTTAGCAGTACCCGTTTAGCTTAGCAGTACCCGTTTAGCTTAGCAGTAACTGTTTAACTTAGCAGTACCCGTTTAGCTTAGCAGTACCCGTTTAGCTTAGCAGTAACTGTTTAACTTAGCAGTACCTGTTTAACTTAGCAGTACCCGTTTAGCTTAGCAGTAACTGTTTAACTTAGCAGTACCTGTTTAACTTAGCAGTACCCGTTTAGCTTAGCAGTACCCTTTTAGCTTAGCAGTACCCGTTTAGCTTAGCAGTACCTGTATAGCTTAGCAGTACCCGTTTAGCTTAGCAGTACCCGTTTAACTTAGCAGTACCCGTTTAGCTTAGCAGTAACTGTTTAACTTAGCAGTACCTGTTTAACTTAGCAGTACCTGTTTAGCTTAGCAGTACCCGTTTAGCTTAGCAGTACCTGTGTAGCTTAGCAGTAACTGTTTAACTTAGCAGTACCCGTTTAGCTTAGCAGTAACTGTTTAACTTAGCAGTAACTGTGTAGCTTAGCAGTACCTGTTTAACTTAGCAGTAACTGTGTAGCTTAGCAGTAACTGTGTAGCTTAGCAGTACCCGTTTAGCTTAGCAGTAACTGTTTAGCTTAGCAGTAACTGTTTAACTTAGCAGTAACTGTGTAGCTTAGCAGTACCCGTTTAGCTTAGCAGTAACTGTTTAGCTTAGCAGTAACTGTTTAACTTAGCAGTAACTGTGTAGCTTAGCAGTACCCGTTTAGCTTAGCAGTACCTGTTTAACTTAGCAGTAACTGTGTAGCTTAGCAGTACCCGTTTAGCTTAGCAGTAACTGTTTAGCGTAGCAGTGCCCGTTTAGCTTAGCAGTATCTGTGTAGCTTAGCAGTACCCGTTTAGCTTTGCAGTACCCATTTAGCTTAGCAGTACCCGTTTAGCTTTGCAGTACCCGTATAGCTTAGCAGTACCCGTTTAGCTTAGCAGTACCTGTGTAGCTTAGCAGTACCCGTTTAGCTTAGCAGTACCTGTGTAGCTTAGCAGTACCCGTTTAGCTTAGCAGTACCTGTGTAGCTTAGCAGTACCCGTTTAGCTTAGCAGTACCTGTGTAGCTTAGCAGTACCCATTTAGCTTAGCAGTACCTGTTTAGCTTAGCAGTACCCGTTTAGCTTTGCAGTACCTGTGTAGCTTAGCAGTACCTGTATAGCTTAGCAGTACCCGTTTAGCTTTGCAGTACCCGTTTAGCTTAGCAGTAACTGTTTAGCGTAGCAGTACCCGTTTAGCTTAGCAGTACCTGTGTAGCTTAGCAGTACCCGTTTAGCTTAGCAGTACCTGTGTAGCTTAGCAGTACCTGTATAGCTTTGCAGTACCTGTGTAGCTTAGCAGTACCTGTATAGCTTAGCAGTACCCGTTTAGCTTAGCAGTACCTGTTTAGCTTAGCAGTACCCGTTTCGCTTAGCAGTACCCTTTTAGCTTAGCAGTACCTGTTTAGCTTAGCAGTACCCGTTTAGCTTAGCAGTACCCGTTTAGCATAGCAGTACCCGTTTAGCTTAGCAGTACCTGTGTAGCTTAGCAGTACCCGTTTAGCTTAGCAGTACCCGTTTAGCTTTGCAGTACCTGTTTAGCTTTGCAGTACCTGTGTAGCTTAGCAGTACCTGTATAGCTTAGCAGTACCCGTTTAGCTTTGCAGTACCTGTGTAGCTTAGCAGTACCTGTTTAGCTTAGCAGTACTCTTTTAGCTTAGCAGTACCTGTTTAGCTTAGCAGTACCCGTTTAGCTTAGCAGTACCCTTTTAGCTTAGCAGTACCTGTTTAGCTTAGCAGTACCCGTTTAGCTTAGCAGTACCTGTTTAGCATAGCAGTACCCGTTTAGCTTAGCAGTACCTGTATAGCTTAGCAGTACCCGTTTAGCTTAGCAGTACCCGTTTAGCTTAGCAGTAACTGTTTAGCTTAGCAGTACCCGTTTAGCTTAGCAGTACCCGTTTAGCTTAGCAGTACTCTTTTAGCTTAGCAGTGCCCGTTTAGCTTAGCAGTATCTGTGTAGCTTAGCAGTACCCGTTTAGCTTTGCAGTACCCATTTAGCTTAGCAGTACTCTTTTAGCTTAGCAGTACCTGTTTAGCTTAGCAGTACCCGTTTAGCTTTGCAGTACCCGTATAGCTTAGCAGTACCCGTTTAGCTTAGCAGTACCTGTGTAGCTTAGCAGTACCCGTTTAGCTTAGCAGTACCTGTGTAGCTTAGCAGTACCCATTTAGCTTAGCAGTACCTGTTTAGCTTAGCAGTACCCGTTTAGCTTAGCAGTACCTGTGTAGCTTAGCAGTACCCGTTTAGCTTAGCAGTACCTGTGTAGCTTAGCAGTACCCATTTAGCTTAGCAGTACCTGTTTAGCTTAGCAGTACCCGTTTAGCTTTGCAGTACCTGTGTAGCTTAGCAGTACCCGTTTAGCTTAGCAGTACCTGTGTAGCTTAGCAGTACCCGTTTAGCTTTGCAGTACCCGTTTAGCTTAGCAGTACCCGTTTAGCTTAGCAGTACCTGTATAGCTTAGCAGTACCCGTTTAGCTTAGCAGTACCTGTGTAGCTTAGCAGTACCCGTTTAGCTTAGCAGTACCTGTGTAGCTTAGCAGTACCCGTTTAGCTTTGCAGTACCCGTTTAGCTTAGCAGTACCCGTTTAGCTTAGCAGTACCTGTGTAGCTTAGCAGTACCCGTTTAGCTTAGCAGTACCCGTTTAGCTTTGCAGTACCTGTGTAGCTTAGCAGTACCCGTTTAGCTTAGCAGTACCTGTTTAGCTTTGCAGTACCTGTTTAGCTTAGCAGTACCTGTATAGCTTAGCAGTACCCGTTTAGCTTTGCAGTACCCGTTTAGCTTAGCAGTACCCGTTTAGCTTTGCAGTACCTGTTTAGCTTTGCAGTACCTGTTTAGCTTAGCAGTACCTGTATAGCTTAGCAGTACCCGTTTAGCTTTGCAGTACCCGTTTAGCTTAGCAGTACCCGTTTAGCTTAGCAGTACCTGTGTAGCTTAGCAGTACCCGTATAGCTTAGCAGTACCTGTGTAGCTTAGCAGTACTCTTTTAGCTTAGCAGTGCCCGTTTAGCTTAGCAGTACCTGTTTAGCTTAGCAGTACCTGTTTAGCTTAGCAGTACCTGTATAGCTTAGCAGTACCCTTTTAGCTTAGCAGTACCCGTTTAGCTTAGCAGTACCCTTTTAGCTTAGCAGTACCTGTTTAGCTTAGCAGTACTCTTTTAGCTTAGCAGTACCCGTTTAGCTTAGCAGTACCTGTTTAGCTTAGCAGTACCTGTTCAGCTTAGCAGGTTCTATTTTAGGGCCTGTGAACCTGCCGTACATTTCTGGTAGGGTTTCAGGGTTTAAGGGCTTAAAGCATGTGGGTGTGAAGTTTAGTCTTTATTCTGCAAGTCACAACCAAACGTGACCAGAGGTCCCGGACTCCTCAGTCAGGACACATGTCGTACTATAGCGTATCAGTTGCTCGGCTCTGTGGTTTGGAAATGCACAGCACTTATTGGCTTTGGCCTCAGGGTCAGATTTGCAAAGGAAGCAGTGCCAGAGTGAATATCATGTGAAACAAGAGCCGGATCTGTGGCCTCCAGTGGAGTTTACAGGAAGCGTGGCTGCTGACCTGCTGTATAAACTGATAAAGAGTGGCGAGTGTGGTGGCGGCCGGTGAAGTCCAGCCTTTTCCCCGAATGCCCTCTACACTTCCACATGTAATTACAGACGCTGCGATGGCAAAGCTTTAAGCAAACATCGGGTCTGACCTGGCCTGACCTTGTTCTATATGTTTGTCATATTTTTAACTCTTAAATATCGTAAATCAGCATGTTTTGCAGAGGTGGTGTGTGTTGTTGATGGTGGGAGGACTGTGTCAGATTTGGGTTCAGATAAACAAAGAATAAATAGTGAAGAATAAATAAAGTAACTGCAGTCAGTTAGATTAAAAACTTGGGCTGTTTACTTATTTAACAGATTGGTCCACCCAGATAATAATTCAGGAGCCAGCGGGTCAAAAGCCAGCACAGTTCACTTACTGTATTACTGTTGAAGCTTGTTGAGTGGCTGCACAGCCTAAGTGGTTCCCATACCTAGGGAGTTGCGTGACTGTTGCCAAGTGGTTGCTAGGATGCTGCAAAGCGGTAGCATGGCAGATAATATGGTATACCAGGTGGGATCTCTATGGGATTGCTAGGTGATTGCCATATGGTTGCTAAGTGGTTGCTAGGATGCTGCAAAGCGGGTGCATGGCAGTTAATATGGTATACCAGGTGGGATCTCTATGGGATTGCTAGGTGATTGCCATATGGTTGTTAAGTGGTTGCTATGGTGTTGCTAAGTGGTTGCTAGGATGCTGCAAAGCGGTAGCATGGCAGATAATATGGTATACCAGGTGGGATCTCTATGGGATTGCTAGGTGATTGCCATATGGTTGCTAAGTGGTTGCTAGGATGCTGCAAAGCGGGTGCATGGCAGATAATATGGTATACCAGGTGGGATCTCTATGGGATTGCTAGGTGATTGCCATATGGTTGCTAAGTGGTTGCTAGGATGCTGCAAAGCGGTTGCATGGCAGATAATATGGTATACCAGGTGGGATCTCTATGGGATTGCTAGGTGATTGCCATATGGTTGTTAAGTGGTTGCTATGGTGTTGCTAAGTGGTTGCTAGGATGCTGCAAAGCGGTTGCATGGCAGATAATATGGTATACCAGGTGGGATCTCTATGGGATTGCTAGGTGATTGCCATATGGTTGTTAAGTGGTTGCTATGGTGTTGCTAAGTGGTTGCTAGGATGCTGCAAAGCAGTTGCATGGCAGATACTATAGTATACCAGGTGAGATCTCTATGGGATTGCTAGGTAATTGCCATGGGGTTGTTAAGATGTTGCTAAGTGGTTACATGGATGCTGCAAAGCGGTTGCATGGATGCTGAAAAGCGGTTGCATGGTAGTTACTATGGTATACCAGGTGGGATCTCTATGGGATTGCTAGGTTATTACCATATGGTTGTTAAGTGGTTGCTATGGTGTTGCTAAGTGGTTCCTAGGATGCTGCAAAGCGGTTGCATGGCAGTTAATATGGTATACCAGGTGGGATCTCTATGGGATTGCTAGGTGATTGCCATATGGTTGTTAAGTGGTTGCTATGGTGTTGCTAAGTGGTTGCTAGGATGCTGCAAAGCGGGTGCATGGCAGTTAATATGGTATACCAGGTGGGATCTCTACAGGGTTGCTAGGTAATTGCCATGGGGTTGTTAAGATGTTGCTAAGTGGTTACATGGATGCTGCAAAGCGGTTGCATGGATGCTGAAAAGCGGTTGCATGGTAGTTACTATGGTATACCAGGTGGGATCTCTATGGGATTGCTAGGTGATTGCCATATCGTTGTTAAGTGGTTGCTGTGGTGTTGCTAAGTGGTTCCTAGGATGCTGCAAAGCGGTTGCATGGCAGTTAATATGGTATACCAGGTGGGATCTCTATGGGATTGCTAGGTGATTGCCATATGGTTGTTAAGTGGTTGCTATGGTGTTGCTAAGTGGTTGCTAGGATGCTGCAAAGCAGTTGCATGGCAGATAATATGGTATACCAGGTGAGATCTCTACGGGATTGCTAGGTGATTGCCATGGGGTTGTTAAGATGTTGCTAAGTGGTTACATGGATGCTGCAAAGCGGTTGCATGGATGCTGAAAAGCGGTTGCATGGTAGTTACTATGGTATACCAGGTGGGATCTCTATGGGATTGCTAGGTGATTGCCATATGGTTGTTAAGTGGTTGCTGTGGTGTTGCTAAGTGGTTCCTAGGATGCTGCAAAGCGGTTGCATGGCAGTTAATATGGTATACCAGGTGGGATCTCTATGGGATTGCTAGGTGATTGCCATATGGTTGTTAAGTGGTTGCTATGGTGTTGCTAAGTGGTTGCTAGGATGCTGCAAAGCGGTTGCATGGCAGTTAATATGTTATACCCAATTCCTATGGGATTGCTAGGTGATTGCTATTGGATTGTTAGGTGGTTGCTGTGGTGTTGTTAAGTGTTTGCTTGGTGGTCGTCCTGGTGTTTCTCAGTGGTTATTATGTTATCCAAGGTGGTAGCTATGGTAGTTGCTCTGGCATTTCAGCTCACTGTTGCTGTGGTATCCCATGTGGCTGCTATGGTGTCTCTGGTGGATGCTCTGGTACTCAACCCTACATGGTTATTTGGGTGTTACTAGATCATTGGTGTCATCTGCCCTGTGCAAAGACATAAGCAAGAATTGCTAACCAATCTCAGGCCTTGCTAACTGCATATTTTAGTTAGTAATGACTGTCGTGCCATATGGTCAGGCGGTCAGATGGTGTGCCTGGCAGCACACTCGTCTAATTTCATTTGCCCATGCGTTATGATGATCATGCCTGCTAATTACAAATACAGTATGTGGATGCACATTTCTAAGTGGCTGCACGTTTATGGGTGCTAAACTTTAACAGGGCCTAATGACGCTGTAATCCAAGACATACGCCCGTCCTTAAACCTCGCCAGATCAGATCTGTATTAAAGTCGAGAGATGTTAAAGCCTCAGACAGAGCACTCACCCCCGTCTCTCTTCCCCCAGTCAATTTGTTTTCCACGTTATTGCTCTTTTCCCAGTCACCCCTCCAGCACAGTTTAATTCTTCACGCCTTTTAAAGCACGCCGCGCTCGCGGACGATTTAACAGGCTCAAACGAAACAGGTGTTCCGAGTGAGCGGACGGATGCTCTGTGATTAAAACTTAATGTGTCGATTTATGGCCGAGCACAAACATACACTCCACAACTGTGGGAGTGGTGGAAGAGGAACAGTGGCGAAACAGCTCCTCGTAAAAAAAACAAAAAACAAGCAGGTTTCAGTTCATTTAGCTCGCAAATCTGCGCCGAGCAGCGCCCCTTGTGGAGAGATGAGGTGAGCGCAGTGTCTGGAACTGGATATCTGCGACATGTGTCGGCTGATCGTGAACAGTGGCTTTAGGGTTAGCGTTAGGTTTAAGATTAGAAGATGTAAGATTAAAGTTCTTCACGCTCACACACATCTTCTACACTTAATTGACAAAAGTATTGGGACACCTGCACATTCATTCACTTATTCTTTCTGAAATCAAGGGTATTACAAAGAGCTTATCCTTTAGAGCTTAGCTCTTGTTGGAAGATCTGTCTCTACTGTCCGGGGAAGAGCAGTAGGGCTTTCTACTAGATTTTGTAAGGAGCATTGCTGTGAAGATTTGATTGCATTCAGCAGCTTAAGAGTGTTAGCGAGGTCAGGATGCTGCATGGTCACCACCTTACTTTACCCCCAACTTCCTGACTCATGAGCACCAACCACCATTCCAGAGAGCACAGTTCTTCCACATGCTGGGGGGCTTTATACCCCTCTAGCCCACGCCTGGCATTAGACAGCATGGTGCCAATAGGTTTATGTATATTTATCTGCTCCAGAGAGTCCTATTGTATTGGCAGTACTTCTTCTCTACAGGGACTAGACAAGCTGTGTATGTGTCAGCTGTGTCAGCAATGGGTGCAACTTAAAGCAGCTGAATGCATTCATTAGAAGGGGTGTCCACAAGTATGTGGACATTTGATATGAAGGTGTTTGGAGGTTTTTTCATGACGTTGGATGTTGCTGTAAAAACAAGGTGAGCATCTGTCGAACATCTGAAGTGGACCCACAAAATGCGGTACCACGCCTTTATCAGTGTCTATCCAGTGCTGGCATCCGGAAAAGCTTTATTTATGTACCAACTGCGGCGTGCGTCTCGCTGTCGGGCCGCGTGGAACACGGCACCCTGTGGGATCATTTATAAGGCTGTGCATATTCTTAACACCACGAGGTGATTTACTCATTTGCACTTCTTCACGGCTCTCAGTGTGGTGAGACTGAGTGTGTGTTGGCACCGGGGACCAGGTCTTTTTCTTCAGTTCTTTCCTCTTTCACTTTCTTTCACGACTTTAAATGGTGTAAATTGTCTGGGTTATGAAGAGTCTACTGTAACGTCCCTAGTGCAATCCCTTTCCCCTGCTCCAGTGTCTCTCTCTCTATCTATCTCTCTCTCTCTCTTTCTTTCTTTCATTCTCTCACGCTGACATTCGCTCCTCCTCCCCCTTCACGCCTCCTGTCTGCATCCCCCCTTTCTCCCTTGCACTCTTCTCCCCCTTTTTCCCCCATTTCCTCACTCCTCTCGCTCGCAGCACACCTATTTCACTCCGTTGCAGTGCAGGTTGTGAAGCTCTGCTCACAGCTTCTCTCCTGTCTCACAGCTGGGTGCTGAGTGGCAGCTTTAGCAGGTCGTAATGTGAGGTTTTTCGCACGACTTTTCGGAACTTCGGGACACTCCAGCACATATATATTTGTGGAAATGATATAGACAGCTGGACTGTGACTGGAAAAGTGAGAGGCCAACCATGATGCTGGGGATTGACCTCAAAGTCACACTGATTATTGGTATTGGCCAATAGTACAACAAAGAACAGATAGGTAGCTCTTTGCTTATTATATCAGGGATTATATCAAGCAAAGATAGCAGTAAGAAGAGTTCCACTAATGTCCAAATGTTTGTGGACACCCCTTCTAATGAATGCCTTTAGCTCCTTTAACCCCCTTTAATCCCTAAAAAGCCTATGAACTGCCAGCAGTCCCTGTAGTTACTGAGTAATACGCCTTAGTGTGTGATAAGCCTTGCTACATTGCTGACACTGATATGCAAATGCAAGGGACATGACAAGACAACCATATTCACCATGAGTGGACAGTAAGCACACATGCCCAGAGTGGTGGGCAGCCATTGCTGCAGCACCCGTGGAGCAGAGAGGGTGAATGGCCTTGCTCGAGTGCCCGACAGTGGCAGCTTGCCGAGATCGGGGATGGAACCCACAACCCTGTCATCAACGGCCCGGAGCTCCGGACACACAGCTTGTCTAGTCCCTGTAGCAAGGAAGTGCTGCCTTTGTAACATTGTAGGCCCATAAATATGTTTGCACACTTCCTAAAAGCTTATAGAGGCCATGTTTACAGTAGCATTGCTCATTCTATGTTTAAAACCCACCACGAATAATTCATCCCCCTGTAAGCCCCTAGTGCTGTGTCAATGGGCGGGTGTATCCGTGCGTTTGTAGCCTAAAAGGAGTCAGCGTAATTACTACAAGCTGGAATAAACAGCACAGCGAAGCAGCCTCTGCTCATTAAGCAACGTATCTCCTGCAGGTTTGGGCTTTTAATGATGTCATTAGTCTCAGCGCTTATTGTTTTCATAAGCACGCGCCACCAGCTAAGACTGATATCCCGGCCGCTTGTAAACACACTCATGAATATTAAATACGAGCATGCGAACTGACACGAGAAAGATTTCGCTGGTAGATGTTCTCTGCCACATGTCAGCTCGCAGACTTAAGTCTCGTTAACGCAGACAGCGCGTGTACAGCTCATTACGTACGAGACCCCGTTTCGGGAAAAGTTGTTTGACAAAGGACCACACAGAGTCTCCGTCTACGTTTCTGCTTTGAATTAATGATACTTTACACACATGTTTATTAGGTCCGTAGTAGGCTGGTGGTAGAGTTCTCTGGAGTTTGATTCCTTTGATGAATGTGTTTATTAAAGATGATGTTTAGCTGAACTTTGTTTTACTCAATTAAATAAATTAAATATAATTTATTATGGAGCTCAAGCTGTATAATTAGCCTTTAACATATACAGTGGGGAACTCTGGAGAACCTCAAGGCAGAAGGCCACTGCATTTAAATTTACATTTAAGGCATTTAGCAGACGCTCTTCTCCAGAGCGACTTACAAAAGTGCTTTGCTATTCACCCAAGAAAAACCTCAGCTAGTTAGAATAGACTAATAGTTCAAAGATACCTCTAAGCTTTAGACTCTACTAAACACAAGACAATAAGGTGACCATAGTACTCAGCTATTCGCCCAAGTAATCTCGGAGGAGGAGGGTCTTCAGTCTGGGTTTGAAGACAGCGAGTGTTGGACTCTGCTGTTCGGACACCCAGGGGAAGCTCGTTCCACCACTGCGGTGCAGGACAGAAAAAAGTCTGGACACTTGTCTTCCACGGATTTTGAGGGATGGCGGGTCGAGCCGAGTCGTACTTGAAGCTCGAAGGCCACTGCACGCCACACATGTTCCCCAGCAGGTTGCACAGCAGCCAGTGTTCATTCCTCGCAGCGTGTTAGTGCCACAGTACCACTTAACATTTCGCCATCTCCATATCTACTATTTATGCAGTACAGTATAAAAGTTCTAGTCGTCTATAAAAATTATGTGAAAAAGCTGCTTATCTGGGCAGTGAGTGTTTATCTCCTCAGTAAAACACTGATATTAGAATAAACACTATTAATAACACTCCTACAGAAAGTGGTGGAGGTTCTCCATCACTGTGTTCATCATTAGAACATCTCCAGAGTTCTCCTCATGGAGTCTAGTATTATTTAGAGTTCTCCTCAGATCAACACCTGGTTTGATGGTAAATCAGGGCTTAATGATGGTAAATCAGGTGAGCTGCTGCTGCTGCTGCTGATGATGGAGTTGAACACATCCTCCACGCTGTGCTGGCTGGACTGGGGGGCGTCCAGGAGAAACCTGGAGGAGCCGAGCTTTGTTCTTCAGACTAACTCATAAGCTCTTTTTATATCTTTTTATATATATATAGTAGTCCGTCTCTTTCTCTGCATACTTTGTTAGCCTCCTTTCACCCTGTTCTTCAATGCTTCAAGATAACAGCTGCTCTGTGGTATATATATATGGAAGAAAATAAGAGACCACCCTACATGATCAGTTTCTCTGGTTTTACTATTTATAGGCAGTGTGTTTAAGGGAAATGAATGAACATAACATTTGTGTTGTATTTCATAAACCATGGACAACATTTTCCTAAATTCCATTTTACCTTAATTCTAATTAAAAAGATTTGCTATTTAGAGCAATTTATTTGCAGAAATGGCAACTGCTCAAAAACAACTGCTCAAAAAATGCAAAACCCGATTATAATGATTATAATAAAATAAGTTATTTATACACAGTACTAATATTTGACTGTTGAGAGCATTCAGAAATCACTATGGTGAAAGAACCTTGACTGCCAATCACAGCGCTCATGTCTCGGCAGATGTCTCTCCACTAGTCTTTCACAATGCTGTTGGAACTTTATACCATTCATAGTCTGCAAATTCAGCTTTGTTTGATGAAACACCTGGAATAAAATGCCTGCCGTACACATAAAGATGCAAATTTAAAGACATTTAAGTGGTCTCTTTATTTTTTCCAGAGCTGTATATCAAAACAGCACAAGATTTCAGAAAATGACTTCAAATTTACATCCAGAACAGCTGTCGATTTAAGGTCTGTAAGATAAACAGAAAATGCTAATCATCTCAAATATTTCAGCATGAAGAGTTAGTTAGCTGGTGGAAAAGTTGATGGATGTCACCACATGATGTTGAGCGTTTCGTGCCGTTCCATCCTCCTATGTTCTACAGCTGCTCTGCTGTCTATGCTATGCTGTTTCTGGTGTGAGGTGGCTTAAAGTCCCAGACAGTGCTGCGTAAAATATTAATAAATCCGTATGAAAGCAAAATGCATTGTAATATTAAACATCCGTCAACGTTAGTGTGAAGAAAACAAGATAGAAGACTGATGAAGCGCCGCTAAACTACTCTCTGAAAACTGCTAATTAGGCCTTTTTAACTGGGTGTTCAGGACTCCCGGGTTGTCATACAACAGAACTAGACGGCAGCACAGATTTGGATTTTCTGGGCCTTTCGAAATTTAGCATTGGCTTCAAACCAGTGAAGAAGTTAGCCTAGTTAGTTATAGTAATATATACAGAGCTATATGGACAAAAGTATTGGGACACCTGCTCAATCATTGTTTCTTCCCAAATCAAGGGTATTAATAAAATAGTTTCTTCTGCTTTTGTTAAGTAACTGTCTCTACTGTCCAGGGAAGAAGACTTTCTACTAGATTTTGAAGGGGCATGGTTGTGAGGATATAGCAGCAAGTGAGGTCGTTAGTGAGATCAGGATGTTGGATGATGATCACCAACCCACTTCATCAAAAGTACTGGATGAAGCACCACCACCCATCCTTTCAGAGTTTGACAGTTATTCCACTGCTCCACAGCTCAATGCTGGGGGGCTTTATACCCCTCTAGCCCATATCTGGCGTTAGACAGCATCTGCTCCAGAGAGTCCTATTCTATTCTATATTATGTTCTATAGCAGCCGAGTGCATTCGTTAGAAGGGGTGTCCAGAAACATTTGGACATTATGGACTATATTGCCATATATTTGATTTCCACTGAGTGTCACTCATAAAAAGCCCCTTTTGCCCACCTAGACAAAAGGAGGTGGAGGTGTTGTAAAAACCTTATGCAGACCACTGTGTTCTGGATACAGCGGCAACGCCGCCATCGACCAGGCGTTCACATGCAGTTAAAGACATTTCCAATGGGCCGTTTGCACGCAAGTTTATAAGGTCATCGCTAATATCCACTGCTCCAACACACTGATTGTCATAAATCAGTGCGTGTTCACTAATCGCATCAGCAATTAGCTGCTTAATCTGCACGCAGGGCAGCCCAGGCCCAAGGGACAGCTTTAATCAATGACCACTAAAGATTTCTTCATTAATGTCTTCATGACCTCTTATATCTACACAGCTACCGCAAACATCATTTCAGCCGCAGGCTGAACTAATCGGCGGCCGAGATCCTTTTGTCCGAGAGTAATCAAGAGTGGCTCTTATGGCGCCGATGCGTTCAAGCGCTCAAATCGCTCAAACCGAGAGCCTTAAATCGTCTTTGTGCCAGCGATGCTGATGGAGCTCTTATGGTTAGTAGAAAAGTGCAGTCATTAACTTACCCATTAGAAGAAGCAGTTATCACTGACAGTGATAAATGCAACAGTTATACATTAATTATGTAATGTAACGTGTATAATTAATGATGTTGCATAACTCATAACCAGAGTAGAGAAAATTTTTACACCTTTTTCAATTAACTACAAACAAAGCAGGGAAAGTGGAGACCTCTCAATATAAATTGAATATAATACAATTTATTTTACAACTGTTTAATAAATTGTCATTTATGACAGTTCTGAGTTCTGTAATGTAAATACAATTATTATTATTATTATTATTATTTATTATTATTATTAGTAGTAGTAGTAGTAGTAGTAGTAGTATTATTAATCAGTCGCATAACACTAAAATGTGCATGTTCTTATTTGATATTTTAGACTCTTACATTTATAAAATGCCTGTTTTGTGAATCAAAATGAGAATATTTAGTATTTATGTGCTGTTTACCCACATTTTATGTTTTCTATTTTAATTATTTTCTGATTTCATATTTATGTATAGGTGCTATATCAGTAAAATAAGCAAAAGTAAAAGTAATAACTTTTTTATTAATGTTAGTTAGTGTTGGTCCTAGTAGTAGTATTTGTCATCTTAGTAATAGAAATAGTCTTACTAGTAGTCTTAGTAGAAGTAAAAGGAGTAGTCTTAGGAGGAGTGTTAGTAGTAATAGTAGTAGTAGTAGTGTTAGGAGTAATGGTAGTAGTAATAGTGTTAGTAATAGTGTTAGTAGTAGTAGTAGTGTTAGTAGTAGTGTTAGTAGTAGTAGTGTTAGTAGTAGTGTTAGTAATAGTGTTAGTAGTAGTAGTAGTGTTAGTGGTAGTAGTAGAAGTGTTAGAAATTTGAGTAGTTGTACTTGTAGTAGTAGTTTTTGCACTGTGCATTTATTTCCCTGAAGAAAGCGTAGAGCAGGACCCCTGAATGAGCCCTGAGTCTCCTTCAGATCAGCTCTCTGCTTGTTACTGCAGTTAAATGGAAACTGTGAAAGATAGCAGATACCTTGTTCACACTGGGGAAATGAACGGCTGTTATTATCACCTAAATTAATAGAATCTATCAGGACAGGAGCGCCGAGAACACACTGCTCCTGAGCTCAGAGGTGTGCTGCTGCTGGTTCAGCTAGGTGTGCCTTTGTGTGCACCCGTAGGTGCTGGTTTGTGTAAAAAAAAAAAGAAAACTTTTCCTCCTTAATGTTCCTCACACAGTGAATTCACACCTGGAGCAGGTGCAGCAGCAGGCTACAGCTCCACCCCACAAAGATAAAATAAGAACTGTGTGTGTAAGTGTGTGACAGACCGTACACACACACAGTGATGGGGATGTCGGAGTGTCCTGGGAGACTCAGACTGGAGCGCTGTTCAGAAATTACACACAGTTCCTCACTGCAGCAGCCTCAGAGCTCTTACAGGAACAGCCACCCTCAGCCAGCCTCCCTGCTCCGCTCCAGTCATACTGGGTGTAGCATCATACTGGGTGTCAGAGGATCATGAGGAAATGGCACCAGTTGATTTCAGATATCAGTAGAAGAGGCAGTGGGATCTTTCACCTGGAAATTCAATTCAGTTCTGTTTGATTCAGTTTAATTCAGTTCAGTGCAATTTGGTTCAGTTAAACTCCGCACAGGTCAATTTCAGTTCAGATTTGTTGGTCCATTCTAGTTCAGTTCAGCTTAGTTAGATTCAGTTTGATTCAATTCAGTACAGTTTGGTTCAGTTCACCTCAGTTAGATTCATTTTGATTCAATTCAGTTCAGTTCAGCTCAGTTAGATTCCATTTGATTCAATTCAGCACAGTTTAGTTCAGTTCAGTTCAGCTCAGTTAGATTTAGTGTGATTCAATTCAGTACAATTTAGTTCAGTTCAGCTCAGTTAGATTCAGTTTGATTCAATTCAGTACAATTTAGTTCAGTTCAGCTCAGTTAGATTCAGTTAGATTCAGTTCAGTACAGTTTGGTTTAGTTCAGCTCAATTAGATTGCGTTTGATTTAGTTCTGTAAAGTTTAGTTCAGTTCAGTTCAGCTCAGTTTGATTCAGTTTGGTAAAGTTTAGTTAAGTTCAGCTCAGTTAGATTCCATTTGATTCAGTTCATTACAGTTTAGTTCAGTTCAGTTCAGCTTAGTTTGATTCAGTTTTGTTCAGTTTAGCTCAGTTTGATTCAATTCAGTTCAGTTCAGCTCAGTTAGATTCTATTTGATTCAATACAGTACAGTTCAGTTCAGTTCAGCTCAGTTAGATTTAGTGTGATTCAATTCAGTACAGTTTAGTTCAGTTCAGCTCAGTTAGATTTAGTGTGATTCAATTCATTACAGTTTAGTTCAGTTCAGCTCAGTTAGATTAAGGTTGATTTAGTTCTGTTTAGTTCAGTTCAGCTCAGTTTGATTCAATTTGATTCAGTTTGGTAAAGCTTAGTTCAGTTCAGCTCAGTTAGATTCCATTTGATTCAGTTCATTACAGTTTAGTTCAGTTCAGTTCAGCTTAGTTTGATTCAGTTTGATTCAGTTCAGTACAATTTAGTTCAGTTCAGCCCAGTTAGATTCCATTTGATTCAGTTCAGCTCAGTTTGATTCAGTTTGATTCAGTTCAGTTTAGTTCAGTTCTGCTCAGTTTGATTTATTTCAATACAGTTTAGTTCGGTTCAGCTCAGTTAGATTCAGTTCAATACAGTTTAGTTCAGTTCAGCTCAGCTAGATTCAGTTTGATTCAATTTAGTACAGTTTTGTTCAGTTTAGCTCAGTTTGATTCAATTCAGTTCAGTTCAGCTCAGTTAGATTCTATTTGATTCAATACAGTACAGTTCAGTTCAGCTCAGTTAGATTTAGTGTGATTCAATTCAGTACAGTTTAGTTCAGTTCAGCTCAGTTAGATTTAGTGTGATTCAATTCATTACAGTTTAGTTCAGTTCAGCTCAGTTAGATTAAGGTTGATTTAGTTCTGTTTAGTTCAGTTCAGCTCAGTTAGATTCCGTTTGATTCAGTTCAGCTCAGTTTGATTTAGTTTGATTCAGTTCGGTACAGTTTAGTTCAGTTCTGCTCAGTTTGATTCAGTTCAGTACAGTTTAGTTCAGTTCAGCTCAGTTAGATTAAGGTTGATTTAGTTCTGTTTAGTTCAGTTCAGCTCAGTTAGATTCCGTTTGATTCAGTTCAGCTCAGTTTGATTTAGTTTGATTCAGTTCGGTACAGTTTAGTTCAGTTCTGCTCAGTTTGATTCAGTTCAGTACAGTTTAGTTCAGTTCAGCTCAGTTAGATTCCGTTTGATTCAGTTCACTACAGTTTAGTTTTCAGGCTTATTTATTAGACTGGCTCATCCAGGTTTGCCTGCTTTCCCTCTTAATTGAGCTTAGCATGTCGCTAAATTCGCAACTACAGTGGGCACAGTTGTTTTTGCCCACCTGTTTTCAGAGCGTGACTTTACCACTCCCACATGTTTTGGGGGCTGGATTCCCGTCAGTTCTGTGAATCGCAGCAAAATCCATGAGTTTCTCTGTTCTTCTGTAAAAGGAAGGTCTGAATTCGTGTTTTAGAGGCCTTCACACTGAACGCATGGCTTTATGCTCCATGGTTGGATGGTTCATGGTAAGAATAGCTGTTGATGCTGGAGTCGGTTCGAAAGCATGACTTCCTTGACTTTGTTGGAACTGGCACGAGGAAACCCAGCTGAAGAGCTATATACAGCGTCAAGGTTAGGACTTAAGGTGGCTTTTTTGTTCTTGCAAATTTATTCATGTAAAATCCAGCAGCTTCGCCCTTGCTTGTTAGAATTCATGCGAGTTGTTTGCCAGGTCGGTTTGGGAGAGTAGCAACCTGCCAGATTCTCTACAGATATCGCACAGGGGCCGTGAGGTGCAGCTCATTTAAAGGCCTTTGCTCCCTGAACTTCTGCTTCTCTTTAACTGAAGATATGATTATTATTTGAGAAGTTTCATGCCGAGCTGTCTCATTTAGAAGCAAGCGAGCGTTCGGTTAAGCAGATTTCATTGCTCCTAAAATCGAAGGAGTCTTCCAGAGCTTTGTCAAAGTTGCCGTCTGTCGCGAGCGGGTTTAAGGTTAGTCCATCTTCTTGGCGCTAATTCAGGCTTTAGTGGCGGAGGAGCCGAGGCTATTTGAAGCAGCAGGGTTTTCGGAGTGTTTGGCCTGCAGGTGCTCTCGCCTTATGTGTCAAATCCTATTTCATTTAGGCCAGGGAGGAAGATGGATGGAAAAAGTGGAGTCAGTCTGTCTATGTGTTTGAGAAGTTCAAAGTGAAATCTTGAGCTTCTACTTTCTTTTCTTTTCTTTTTTTTTTAACCACAGAGGCATTTTAATCCCTCTCAGCTGGTCAGAAGATGCTCCTTCAGATCAGCCCACTTTTCTTTTCTCCCCTCCTTAATGAATTGATGTTCTTCTCAAGTTCGTCTCTACTCCCGATACTGACAGACAACATATCATCGCAAATTGACCTTTATTTTCATCTTAATTATGATTATTTTGATTACAGATTGAACTACAGTGTAGAAACACCATATACAATTATTAGGGATGTCCCGATCCGATCCTTTAATGGATCGGGTATTGGCTACTTTAATCGGCTACTTTAATCCTAAGTAATCCTAAATTCCGAGTCTCTGTTTTAACCACAGTGTTCAGAACGCCATCTGGTGTCCTCAAGGCTCCATTAACGGGCATTATTACCCAGCCGGCTGCAGAAGCAGTGCAGACTTTCTCAGAAGGTCAACAAAAGCTGAGAGTCTGTGGAGCTATTTTACATAATAGACCATAATATCTGACCCTTTCTAAAACTCTCACTGAAACGCTCCGTTTTACCAGCGGGAGAACCGGAGAACCGCTCAGCTTTGTGTATGTGTATGACGCATTGCGGAAGTCCTGTTAGCACACTGTTTAAGAGTTCACAAACTGTGTGAGGAGACTTTAAGTTAGGGGGGATAACTTGGAGAACGTTGGGCTGGAGTTTGGGCATCTCCTGCTTTGTGGTAGAAGGAGCTTGGACTGACCTTGGAGAGATATGACTGAGTTAAAGGAATGTGACGGGGTGGTTGCTGAAGAATGGAGCACCTTTATTTCTAAGAGTGTGGCTCATTTTAACCAGGCCATATTGCTGTCTTGGCAGTGAATTGTCAACACAGGTGCGTGCAGCCCATCACGGCGTACACCCCCAGTTTTTACGCCACTGAAATAGCAATCCGCCAGTCAGACCGCACCTGGCTCTTAAAGGGAATGGCGAGGGACCATTAAGAGACTCAGTACATGCCTTTTGAGCGTTTCCAGTCGTGCAAGGCGTATTTTTCCCGTCGCTACGATCGGAAAGACACACTGGCATTTTTTCTGTATGGTGTAAACGCTAAAATCTGATCTTTGGAAATCAGATTAGAGCCGCTTGGCCAGCATGAAATGAGTCAAACACTCTTAAAAATAAAGATTAATGAAAGGTTAAATAAAATTGTTACGTTCACAAGTGCACAGTCTTGCAGATTCCGAACTTTGAATCAATGCCGTTTTTGGGTTTACGGGTGGAAAAGGAGGTTTGAATTGGGTGGAAAGTTATTGTTGTGTGTACGGTTCAGTCAGTGACATTACAGCAAATAGAAGCGGTCAGACGTCTGGACTCAAAGCTGTGGATATGCAGTGTAATTTGACTGGAACTGAAGGATTGGCTTGCAGGAGCTTTTTTAATCAGGGTTCATGTGTATTGAAAAACCTGCAGTAATACCTGCAGGCCTGTAAGGGTTATTGTGCTGAAAGTGGATCTGAAAAGCATCACTGCTCATTTGAACTGAGCTAAACCAGCCGAACCTTTCAGTCTTCATTCAGTGTGGTTTCAAACATGAGAATGTGATCTCGCCCACATTCAGAACTGCTGTCTTCAGGACACTTGGTGTAATAGGAAGCTGTGAAATGGACCTTGACTCTGAAGCGAACGAGCTGGCACTCTCGCAGCAATGCCTATGTGAATCCACTTCAGCAGCAGCGTATAGAGCATTAACCTGTGGCCCTCCGACTGTGCTCTGTTCTGCAGGAGACGGGCGGCTCCAGAACTATTCCAGAGATCGTTATTCCCTCCAGGCAGCTGGACAGTGAGCTGAGGCGCATGAAGAGAGATTGGGTTATTCCTCCGATTAACGTCCCGGAGAACTCCAGAGGGCCTTTTCCACAGGAACTTGTCAGGGTAAGGTCAACAGCCTCTCTTTTTCCCTCTCCCGCTTGCACACACGGGTGGCCGAGTCTACCCAGAACACCCTGCGCTCCCGTCGTATACAGAGATCACGCGCATACATGAGCTCTCTGAAAATGCACATGCGCCCGTGCTCTTCCCAGGCCTACGCGTATAGCGTGCCCCGCAGACAACGCATAATCCCCACACGCTGCCGAAAACCCACACAGTTCACACACCCACACACACCATCTGCTGTCTTAGAGTCAAAGAATCCGCCACTACTGCAGCAGAAGACAGAGCTGCGACAGGGGGACCGAACGTTGGCGAAAGTTATAATTAATTTCGGTGTGACATTGAAGAGCTTAATCTGTCGTAAACCAGAAGGTGAACGTGCACCAGCACACTTACGTACGCGTGCATGCAGATGCAGACACTATGCAGATTCCTCAAAGCTCGACCATGTTCACATATCAGTGTTGCAGTGGCGCAAAATGGATTGTTTCTACATAGATCAGATTTTTTCTGCATTGTGTGAACACAAAAATCTGATCTTTTGAAATCCGATTTGAGCCACTTTGACTGTAATCACTTTGAGGGCCCTGTCTTACACCCTCTTTGCTATCTTACACCCTACCAGCGGTCTACGTTCACGCCTTCCACCTGCATTGATGGGTGTGGTGGTCTCGAAATGAGGGGTATTGCTACGTATCTTCGCAACGGAAACCACAGGAGGAGCTCCACTGACTGAAACAACCTAGACAGACGTCAACAGTCAGACGTTCGCTCGTTACTATCTGGGCAGTGAATTGTCAACACAGGCGCGTGCAGCCCAACGCTCGTTTCCCCCCCCCAGCTTTACACCACTATAGTAGCAACCCCCCAAAGTCAGACCGCACCTGGCTCTTAAAGAGAACGGCAAGAGACACACTGATTGGTTTATTACTGCACGGTACACCCCCCACCCCCCCCCCCCAAAAAAAAAACAAAACAAAACAAAAAAAAACACACCCATGATTAATTAAGAGACTCAGTACATGCCTGTTGTGCATTTCGAGCCGAGCAACTTTTCTCGTCGTTACCATAGCAAAGACACACTGAGACTGACATTTTTTCTGTATGGTGTAAACGCTAAAATCTGATCTTTTGAAATCAGTTCAGCGCTGCTTGGCCAGTATGAAATGAGTCAAATACTCTTACAAATTAAGATGCTACAAAACCGTACAAGAGATGTGAGTGTGAGGAACCTTTTAAAGCTTTAAAGAACTCTATGTAAAGGTTCTTTACCAGTTTAGAGGTTCCTCCCACACTTAAAAGTGGCCAGCGTTCACAGATCTTTTCCACATTGTGTGAACACAAGAGTCTGATTTTTAAAAATCAGTTTTGAGCCATTTTGACTGTTTAAAGTGATCAGATTTTCTTCTGCCATGTGGACACAAATCTGATCTATTCAAATCTAATCCAAGCCACTTGGCTATGTTTACCTTGACAGTTTGAAGTGATATAAATACAGAAGCAAACACATAATGCAGATTATTGTGTTCACATTTTAGTGATGAGGTGGCGCTAATCTGATTTTTTTTATATGTATTAGATCAGATTTTTTTCTGCATTGTATGAACACAAAAATCTGATCTTTTGAAATCTTTGCCAGAGTTCACATTGACTGTTTAAAGTGAAACGTCTGATTTTTTGTGTCATGTGGTACAAATCCGATCTAATAAAATCTAATACAAGACACTCTGGCTATGTTTACATTATGGTCAGTTCAGACATTTTTCAGATTTTTCATCAGATATATCTGGTGTATTACGTATTAAAAAAGTGGCTCATATTTGATCAGAAAAGATCAGATTTGTGTGTCTAGACTGCTCAGACAACATCAGAACTGCGTCGCATTAAGGCAAAAAATAAGATCTGTTCCATATTCAGCCTCCCAATGTGAACACACCCTCTCACATCACAGGAAACCAAGAAATTAATATGTTTAAATACAGTGATAATGGCATCCTAGGCTGTTCCCATCCCAGGCCTATAATAAAGTCTGCTTTCTGCTCTTGGGTGTGTGTGAATGTGAATGTGTGTGTGTGTGCAGATCCGCTCAGACCATGATAACAAGGTGAACCTGCGCTACAGTGTGACCGGGCCTGGAGCTGACCAGCCGCCCACCGGCATCTTCTCCATCGACCCTATCTCAGGAGAACTGAGCGTGCTCAAGCCTCTCGACCGTGAGCACATCGCCAGCTTCCACGTAAGAACCCCTGACTAACACTGCACTACACTACCTGTCCACGTTTTGGGTCGTCTGGCTTTTCAGTATTCATTTTAATACATATATGAAAATAAATAAAAGCAAGGAGAATTCGTTTGAAGGAAATGGTACCAGTGTGTAAGATCTGTCCGAGTATTTGTGACAGTGCTAGCTTGGGAAAGCCAAAGGCCAATGTTGGAATGTCTAAACTCATCAACACTAAAACCCTTCAGTTGTTTAAACCAGCTTTTGGCCAGAAGATGCTTCAATAAGTGATGAAGATACTTTGATGAAGAAGTGCTGATTTAGATTGAATTAATATCATGCTTTAGAATAAAAACAAAACAATGTAAATGTATAATAATAATAATAATGATCATTTAGACTGAATTAAAATTATGCTTTAGAATAAAAACAAAAAAATGTAAATGTATAATAATAATAATGATAATTTAGATTAAATTAAAATTATGCTTTAGAATAAAAACAAAAAAATGTAAATGTATAATAATAATGATAACTTAGATTGAATTAATGTCATGCTTTAGAATAAAATAAAAAAAAAATACTGAAAATGTTATGCAGTAATTAAAAGGTAATTCAGAATATTGATAATAAACACTTCATATAAACAGTCATATAAACATGTCATTCTTGCCAGGTTTCCTCCAAATTGTTATATAAGGGTTTTTAACACAATGCTCTGTCAGATTTGCCTCATTATACCGAATCTGAATCTGTTGGACTCCTAAACAGAACCTTTGCGGGTTATTTTTCCAGCTAAACAGAAAAGAAACCAAGATAATCGAATGCATGTTCGGGTTATTTTTCAGATTTCAGATGTTTATTATTTGTGACTGTTTTCCATTATGTCATTGAGGAGAGGCTGGATGGCATATGGGCGTTTTCAGTGCCAGAAGATAAGCAAGAGCTGTGAGATGCATTCTCATTTATCTGATGAGTTGTGTTTGGCACGAGGCCTACAAAGTATATCCACACATACATCAGACAGAACTGTTTAATGTACGCATTTGCAGTGTGTGTGTGTGTGCGTGTGTGTGTTTACACTGAATGTTTCCCTTAGACTTAAGACAGTAAAAATGATTCAGATTCCTGCACTCGTTCTGAAACGGAGTCCAAACAGCCGAGCGCAGCAACGCAGCCGTATCTACAAATTTACTGCAACAATTTCACAGTCAGAAACTGCAGCTTCAAGCATTACTGTCAGCGAGTTCTCTCAGAGCTCGCATAGCTGGAGCATTCGAATGAGCAAGCCACGCTCACACACACACTCACACATAACCTTTAATGCCCTTTTAGATCATTTTAACCCTTAAACGCCTGGGACGTTGTTCCACAGCTGTTCATACACACCAAATTAGGCATTTATTAGGAAATCCTGTACACCTACTTATTCATTTAATTATTTCATTGAGCCAATCTGCAGTGGCAGCAGTGCAGTCCATGGGCACATGGCATGACTGTTGGTGTCAGAAGGGCTGATTCTAGTGTTTCTAGAACTGCTGACCTCCTGGGATTTCCACTACAGCAGTCTCTAGAGTTCATCAGAATGCTGTAATAAGGAAACACATCCAGTGAGGGCAGTTCTTCAGTTCTGCAGATGGAAAAAGAGACTGGTTGGAGCTGACAGAAAGACTACAGTAGCTCAGATACCCACTCTGTACAACTGTGGCGAGCAGGAAAGCACATCCAACCTTGAGGCTGATGAGCTACAACAGCAGAAGACCAGAAGACAGAAAGCTGAGGCTGCAGTGGCTCAGCTCAGGCTCACCAAACATGGACAGGTAAAGACTGGAGAGACCAGCAGCCCAGTCTGATGGATCTCTGATGAACTTCTGTCACACAGATGATAGCTTCAGAATTTGCAACCTGGACGATTTGGGCCCATTGCTAGAATGCCACAGTCTATTTGAGCATGGTTGCTGACCATGTGCATCCCTCCATGACCACAGCTTACCATCTTCTAACGGCTACTTCCAGAATGTCTCAAAGCAGAAGCTCTCAAACTGGTTTCATGAACATGACGAGGAGTTGTCCAGTGTTCCTCAGCGGCCTTCCTAGTCACCAGATCTGAATCCAGCAGAACATCTTAGGAATGTGGTAGAGCGGGAGATTCACAGCATGAACCGGATCCTGGAAAATCTGCAGGAATTGTGTGAGGCAAGCATGTCAACATGGGCCAGAATCTCAAAGGAACGGTTCCAGCATCTTGTTGGAAGCCATGCCATGAAGATTTGGGCCTCACACTAGCTTTCTGAAGGACATAATGCATTTTATTAGTAATAATAAAATAAATAATGCCATTTATTAATACAGTCTGTTGTTTGCCACTTATCTCAACATAACAGACTGAGTTTGAGTGGGGTGGGGGAGGGCTAAGAGGGTGGAGAATGAGTTCATGTGTTGGTAGCTGTAAGGATTAATACCTCCCGCATTTTTACGGTCTGGTGAAACTGCGGCCTCCAGAACCCTAATCTGAGAATAAAGAGAGAGAGGTACTTCCACCGAGTGCGGTTGTGTACGTGAGTTTGCGAGCGAGTGTGGGCGGGTGTCTGAGCCGTTATGCTGCAGGCCATAATGCAGTGCTTCTCAACCCAGTGCTAAGGCCCCACCAGGTGGTCCACATTCAGCTCTGTGCCACAACACCATTAACCACACTTCAGTTCTCCACTCTCGTAATTACATATACAGTATACGTATATACGACTGTCCAGGTAGATACTGAATGGCCCCTCTGAGGCCTATGCAACATCAGTGTGATAATTAAATGCTAATTATTATTTAATAATAGATAAATAATAACAATAATGAACAGTATAATAAACTAAATAAGTAAAAATGATAAAATAATAAAATCAGATACATGGTTTCTACCCCCTGGTGGGTTTTTACATGCACTGCATGCGCCAGAAAAAATACATACAGCTCACTGCTGTAATGGATACATGAGAGCATTGTTTTTTGATGGATTATCTACATACACCAATCAGCCATAACATTAGGACCATACTATTAGTATTGTCTCATATTGAGTGGGTCCTTGTGCCGCCACAACAGATCTGCCCAATCAAGACATGGACTCCACAAGACCCCAGAAGGTGTCCTGTGGTATCTGGAACCAAGATGTAGCAGCTGTAAGTTCTGTAAGGTGTGGGGTGGGGCCTCCATAAGCATCAGTGAGCTTTAGGTGCCCATGAACCTGTCGCCGGTTCACCAGTGGACCTTTTTTTTCCCAATTTGAGGCGGCGTCTGCATGGAAAATCAAAAATGTGTGAATCCAGACGGGACTATAAGGACTATCAGGGCTAGAGGGAGATAGAGGTAGGAAACAGTAGGTACACTATTAATTACAAAGGGTTCTTTAAAACAAATGTGGTTGGAGAATGAGTTCACGGGTTGGTAGCTGTAAGGATTAATACCTCCCGCATTTTTACGGTCTGGTGAAACTGCGGCCTCCAGAACCCTAATCTGAGAATAAAGAGAGAGAGGTACTTCCACCGAGTGCGGTTGTGTACGTGAGTTTGCGAGCGAGTGTGGGCGGGTGTCTGAGCCGTTATGCTGCAGGCCATAATGCAGTGCTTCTCAACCCAGTGCTAAGGCCCCACCAGGTGGTCCACATTCAGCTCTGTGCCACAACACCATTAACCACACTTCAGTTCTCCACTCTCGTAATTACATATACAGTATACGTATATACGACTGTCCAGGTAGATACTGAATGGCCCCTCTGAGGCCTATGCAACATCAGTGTGATAATTAAATGCTAATTATTATTTAATAATAGATAAATAATAACAATAATGAACAGTATAATAAACTAAATAAGTAAAAATGATAAAATAATAAAATCAGATACATGGTTTCTACCCCCTGGTGGGTTTTTACATGCACTGCATGCGCCAGAAAAAATACATACAGCTCACTGCTGTAATGGATACATGAGAGCATTGTTTTTTGATGGATTATCTACATACACCAATCAGCCATAACATTAGGACCATACTATTAGTATTGTCTCATATTGAGTGGGTCCTTGTGCCGCCACAACAGATCTGCCCAATCAAGACATGGACTCCACAAGACCCCAGAAGGTGTCCTGTGGTATCTGGAACCAAGATGTAGCAGCTGTAAGTTCTGTAAGGTGTGGGGTGGGGCCTCCATAAGCATCAGTGAGCTTTAGGTGCCCATGAACCTGTCGCCGGTTCACCAGTGGACCTTTTTTTTCCCAATTTGAGGCGGCGTCTGCATGGAAAATCAAAAATGTGTGAATCCAGACGGGACTATAAGGACTATCAGGGCTAGAGGGAGATAGAGGTAGGAAACAGTAGGTACACTATTAATTACAAAGGGTTCTTTAAAACAAATGTGGTTGGAGAATGAGTTCACGGGTTGGTAGCTGTAAGGATTAATACCACCCGCATTTTTACGGTCTGGTGAAACTGCGGCCTCCAGAACCCTAATCTGAGAATAAAGAGAGAGAGGTACTTCCACCGAGTGCGGTTGTGTACGTGAGTTTGCGAGCGAGTGTGGGTGGGTGTCTGAGCCGTTATGCTGCAGGCCATAATGCAGTGCTTCTCAACCCAGTGCTAAGGCCCCACCAGGTGGTCCACATTCAATTTTCCAATACGAGGTGGCATCTGCATGGAAGATGAAGGTGCTACAAAGGGTTCTTTGAGTGATTGCTTAGAAAATAAACTAATTTGGTTCTCTTGTAAAAGAGATCTGTGGTTCTGAAGAATTCTCTGAAGGTTTAGGAAATGCTCACTTGATGTACAGGTTCTTATAGCATTGCTTAAAGGGACTTTGTAGCACTTTTATATAATTTCTGGAGGTACAATGGTCTAAAGGCTGCAGCAGGCTTTCAGCTCAGCTCATGTGTATGGGCTCTCCACTACTGCAGGTGGCACTATGGGGTTTTAAGGTCATTTCCATTGGAAGAGGATCACGCTCTGTATAGTGGCACCTCTTGACCAATCACGTAACTGTGTTTGTGTGCGATGTCTTCGATTGTTCGTTTTCTCTGCAGTTACACTATTTTGCTGGTGAAACCAGGCGAGCGGCATCTCCACAAGAAGTATACTGAGACCTTAACCGTTGGTCCTATCATTGGGAGATTGGGAGCTGGTTTCAGCATAATTGGCCTTTCTCTTTGGGTGAAAAAGATGGCCGTCTCCCCCCCATCGTTCAGCATAATCTTAGTTCGGTGGACACACATGCCAGCCTTTACCCTCCTCTTATTAAAAAGTGCCTATAATAACAAACCGTGTGGTTCTTGTTATTGAGCGTGGCACAGTGACCTTCCAGCTTTCTATGACCTTTCAATCCGAGCTATCTGTGACTATTTAGGGGAAGAAGTACACAAATACTTTATCTAGTAGTCCAATCTGATGAAGACGTCACGTTACAGAACCGCCTCTGGTAAAGCTAATCCAGCTCCAGTAGCGCTAATCACAACACCACACTGAACTGAGCAGCCACCCTCCACTCTCTCCGAAGGAGGACTTCAGAAACAAGAGCTTGCCCACTGAGCTTAATCAGGGTGGAAATGATGTGGAGTCACTACGAGTGCTTTGACTTCCTGATTATGCTGGGAATGGTCACCCTGCTTGAGAAGGCCTCTGACCATCATGTCTGTGTTGCTTAGGCCTCTAAGTAAGTGCATGTTCATGAGTGTGTTATTCTGAGTGTGTTTAAATGTTTATGGAGACGAGAAGCTCTCGGTTTCTCTGAGCACTAAACCTATCAGTGTGTGTGTGTGTGTGTGAGTGTGTGCTCTAAAACCTTGATTTTCCCTCCTCTGCAGCTCCGGGCACACGCAGTGGACCTGAATGGCAATCAGGTGGAAAACCCCATCGACATTGTGATCAACGTGATTGACATGAATGACAACCGACCGGAGTTCGTGCATCAGATTTGGAACGGAACTGTGCCGGAGGGCTCCAGGCCAGGTACACCCCAAACAAGACTTCACCTTATTTCCTGTGTATATAGATATACAGGAACGCACCGATCCGACTTCTCCTGTTCCGATACAGATACATAAACTTTGCATTGAGGTCCGATACCATGGTTGAATTAATAAATTTGGGAGGAACCAAGACTCACAAGGGGGACCCGACCCGTCCTCCTCTGATCAGAACTATTTATTAATTATTGATAAAAGTTACCAAACCATATATACTGTTGAACTGCTCTGATCATAATCATAATATAATAATCATGCTGTAGTAGAATATATAATATAGTCATGGCAGTGATGGTCAGAGTAATGATGGGTAATAGTGGTGATATTAATAGTGGCAGATAGTTAAGAGTCCATTTAGGTTTAACATGGTCATTAGACAGGTAGCAGTGGTAGGAGGGTGTGCAGCTGGTCTGGTATGGGTGGTGATGGTGGGGTGCCTCCTGGTCGGACTGGTAGTCTTTCAATAGGGTCGGGCTGGGTGACCATTTACTCGGAGAAGGTTAAGCAGTATCAGAGTGTGAATACCAAATGTTCTTAGAATTGGTCGGAAGAAAAACATTGAGGGAACAAAGAGAAGATTTGTTGAAAATAACAATTTTTCTTACATTTTTCTTAAATATTAAGTGAAAAAATCTATATTTGAATATGTAATTCACTTATCATAACACCAGTCCTGAACATGCCTCTCATTCCTGGCAAACTGGCAGATTTGCTTGATGGTTTAAAGAAGTTGTTGCGTCCTTCCTTACATTTGGCCTCCTTAGGGTTCTTTTGAGTGACTTGGCTCCATTGAGCTTGTGTAAAGGTTTTCAGGGGGTGCACAGAGGACGCCGTTTCACTTCAGTTGCGGTTAGTACACAGTGTTTTAAATGAGTAATCTTGACTGTGTTACCTTGAACCGCTGTTTTTGCATTGAGAAGTAAAGCAGACAAAAGCTGAATATGTAGGAGTGTAGAGGTATGGGAGGGGGAAGTTCTTATAATGACTGCAGTGACCAAAATGGCCAGTTACATTCTGAAGTGCTGCTCTAATACACACTGAAATCCTTTCACCTTAGATGTTATACTGGTGTATACAGTGTATTGAGCTTTTACTGAAACTCTCAAATCACTTTAACCCCTCAAGCTCCCAGGTCATTTATGGGGTTCCAAAATATGAAGCTAACTGATCATAACCTCCTTATGTTATGATGTTATGATATACATTAACTATAATAATGGTAGCCCTATAATGAAAGTAGCACCCATTAAGTAAGTTGCACCCATTGCGAATGCACACACACACTTGTCTAGTCCCTTTAGATACACTATATGTCCAAATGTTTGTGGACATCCTTTCTAACGAATGCATTCTGCTACTTTAAGCTGCGCCCATTGCTGCTGACACAGGCACACACGGCATGTCTAGTCTCTGCAGAGAAGAAGTACTGCCAATAGAATAGGACTATCTGGAGCAGATAAACATGAACCTATAGCCACCATGCTGCCTAATGTCAGGCGTGGAATAGAGGGGTATAATAAAGCCCCCCAGCATTGGGCTGTGGAGCAGTGGAAGGACTGTGTTCTCTGGAGTGATTGATGGTGGTGCTTTATCCAATACTTTTGGGATGAGTTGAGGAGTTGAGGATGAGGTGGGGTGGTGATCATCATCCAACATCCTCATTAATCCTTCTGTTGCTGAATGCAATCCTCGAATCCTCACAGCAATCTGCCTCCAAAATGTAGTAGAAAGCCTTCTCCTCTGGACAGTAGAGACAGTTACTCCAACAAAAGCAGGATACACTCTTTTTAATACCCTTGATTTCAGAAGAAGTGATGAATAAACAGTTGTCCCAATACTTTTGTCAATTTGGCGTACGTTACACTGTATGATTCTACTTGTAACCAACCCATCATTGACCCTGAGTTTGTTTCTGTCCTGGTTTTCTCTGCAGGCACTTCGGTCATGACCGTAACGTCCGAAGACAAGGATGACCCTCGCACACAGAACGGTCAGCTGCGCTACAAGATCCTGTCTCAGAACCCCGAGAGCCCCAGCTCCAACATGTTCACCATCAACAACCGCACCGGCAGCATCATCACGGTGGCAGCCGGACTGGACCGAGAGGTGAACACAGGGCGATCTTTTCACGTTGAGAGCGCAAAACCTGCTGCTGTTGATTATTCGCTTGGTGACGTACTTTAGCCCTTGTTCTAGATAACGGTGTGTCATACAGTGTCAGAAAGCACATCAGATGGTCTGAACTTGGTTTGAGATAAACAAGGGATAATGTATGCATCCTGTTAGCACAGAGCTAATTGGTGCTAATTAATGCACATACAGAAAGTTTATATTCCAGATCAGCTCTTTAGCCACGTAGCTCCAGTGCACAACTACCGAAGCCAGCTTCAGACGCCATGCCCTCTGTATCACACCCTGCATGAGGCGTGTCCCGATGCTCATCGCTATCTCACACCCCACCAACAGTCGATTTTCACGGCTTCCACCTGCATCGTTTAAATAGCAACAGTGCTTGCCAATACCCTGATGGGCGTCGTGGTCTCGAAATGAGGGGTGTTCAGGTCAATTTCTGGAGTATTGCTACATATCTTGGCAACAGAAGCTCCACTGACGGAAAACAGCCTAGGCAGACATGGACATGCAGCACGTGCTAGTTGGCAGCTATGCAAACTTTTACATCAACAATCAACAGAAATCAAATAAAATAACACTATTTTGGAGGCGAGGTGCTCCACCGCTTCAAGCCTTCCCAGAAATTAGCTATCCGCTAAAGTCAGACCGCACCTGGCTCTCTGCCTGCACCTGACTGCACGTTATGCCCAAAAATAAACACACCCATGATTAATTAAGAGACTCAGCACATGACTTTTGTGCGCTTCAGGCCGTGCAAGGCAAACTTTTCCCGTCGTTACCGTAGCAAAGACGTGGTTCACAACTCCCCTAAGATCGCTAAAATAGGGCCCATGTTTGTTCTGATTGGTTAGATCTTGGTTGTGGGGAATTTTGTGTAAAATCAATGTAGGTTTTCCCGTCTAACAGTTTGATTAGCCCTCCTGCTGCGTTGCAGGTCAGTTGGACACGTTTCAGAGTTTAAAAATACAGGGAAAATATTTTCGGTCATTTTTGGAGCGTCACATTGGAGTCTTGGAGCCTAAATAGTGGAAAAACGACTCATTATCACGCATTTGCAAGACATGCTTGGTCAGGATAGTGAAGTAGAAGAGCCGGCCAGGCCTGGCTCTGTCCAGGATGGGTAGATGGCACTTTCTCCCCGCATCCATCCAGTGCAGCTCTTGCTGGCTCTGGCGTCTGCTGGCCGATGCCCCATAGCGCCTTCCTCCGAGCATGTTGGTTGCCTGGTGACCTTGCACTGGCGTCAGTTCGGAAAAAGAGGCGCCGGTGGGGTGCGCAAGTGCCAGAGGAGGCATGTGCCGGTCTCCACCCTCCCAGTGCCGGGAGCATTGAATGTGATAGAGGGAGACTATCTATTCTGATCAGGATGAGACATTGTCAGATGATGAGGGTCAGGGCCAACTGAGACCACAAGTAGACCTGTCCCATAGCAGTCAACTCCAAGAGAGACAGTCTTGTTAAAAAGGGGGAAAAAGAGGTGCTAGATCTGCAAGGCCAAATAAAATCGAAAGAAAAGGTCTAAATTATAAATAATTAAAGAATAAATAAAATAATAATCAAGAATTAATAAAATAATTAAAAAGAATAAAATAATTAATAATAATAATAAATAAGTAGAATAATTGAAAAGAATAAATAAAATAATTGAAAAGAATAAATAAAATAATTGAAAAGAATAAATAAAATAAAATAAATGTGCTGAATGTAAAGAAAGCAAAGTAAGAAGGTAAACCATGATCTACAAGGGGTAAAAATGACCCTCACATTACACTATTACCTTTTAGATGATTCAATTAGTTCAGTTAGTAAATTCATTGTTTATGGACGGAAATATATACTATACTATACTACACTATATGGACAAAAGTATTGGGACACCTGCTCATTCATTTTTCTTTACAGAATCAAAGGTATTAAAAAGAGTGTATCCTGCTTTTGCTGGAGTAACAGTCTCTATTGTCCAGGGAAAAAAAGCTTTCTACTAGATTTTGGAGAAGCATTGCTGTGAGGATTTGAGGATTTGCGTTCAGCATGGGTGATCAGCACCACACCTAATCATCCCCAACTTCCCAACTCATCCCAAAAACCAAAAGTATTGCATTGAGCACCACCATCCATCATTTCACAGTACAGTTTTTCCACTGCTGGTGGGCTTTTTTACCCCACTAGCTCACGCCAGGCATCAGGCAATGTGCCGATAGGTTCATGTTTATCTGCTCCAGAGAGTCAGTACATTGCAATACACTGAATTGTAACCCCCGGTACTCTGATACTATCATATCGCCAGGTCCTTGCCAATACACAGCCCTAGTAAACATCACTTCGTCATCACCTTGACCCGGGAACATTATTGCTGTTCCTTACTATTGAGCATAACAGGAGGGTTAATTACCCAATAAATCTTGTAGTGAAGAGGAACCCCTCCGAACACGCCAGTGTTTAATGCATACGGAAGCATAATGAAGATTGGACGCGTGGAATGCAATCGGAGCGGTGATCTTCGGGCGCGATATCGTACAGGTTAGCATTTACTCTTCTCCCACGCACCTGATTCAGCTTATCAGCTCATTATCAGCCTTCATTAGCTGGATCAGGTGCGGGGAGCTGGCAGACTGGAAGCTCTGCACTGCAGTATTCAGTATTGAGTAACACACAGCAGGTTTGCTGGCTGCTCGGCTGTTCGGTGCCTAATGGGGTTTTTAATGACACACTGACTAATGCCTGATAAAATGCTGCTCATGACTTTACCACCTCACACTTCTTCAGCCCTGAGCCTGAGCAAACGCCTAAGCATTGACACGGGACTGTCTGATAGTGTGTGTGTGTGTGTGTGTGTGTGTGGACTGCTTGTGCTTCTACACTTACAGTCTTGTTTATGGGACTGGATATCATTGCTGTTAGGCAAAAATCTGGAATCTCCTAAATGGCAACTTTACAGGAGAAGGGAAAAACCTTCCTAACTTTCAATGGAAGTCAATGGGGGAAAAAAAGTTCCAAGTCATTTTGGAGCATTTCTATTGGTCCATTCATCACAACATTTGGAAACGATATAAAGGACAATTGCTAGATTCACATTATATCAAAAAGTGAAAATCGTCAAAAACTGACCTTTTACAAGGTTTTGGGCTAGTTCACGCATATGCTTATGCAGGTGTCAGTGTGTGTGTGTGTGTTCGCATGTCCTTGTGAACCATAATCATTAGCAGGCTGTTTAATTGGGCCGGAAATAAAGCATAAATAAATAAATAGATGCTAAAATTCTAATAAGGACACCCTCGCCGGCTCCGGCTCAATCAATTCCGCCCCACGGCCTCGCTAATGTATTCGGTCAGCGGCCGCAGGGAGGGAGCCTTATTACCGAGCCAGCGTGCCGGCTCCTCTGCGGCTATTAGCGGAGCAGGAGTCAGCGGCTGTCTCTGCGCGTGTGTGTCGCCCAGCTCCACGCGTCCGCCGTTATTGACACTGGCCTCGTAGGACATTAATGGAGAATTAAAGATAACCATTATCTCAGCAGCTTCACACTAGAAAGAGTGGACATGATAGACCCACTGATCTGGACAATTCAGGGAGGAACACGCCCTGTACTTGCTCTAATTTTTCCAGCAACACTAAGAGCAGTGTTGGCAGGGCTGCATGACACCTGCGTAAGCTTGTCATGACAGCTGACATAGGCCTACATTTCGTTGCTGTCAGACAAAAACCCTGAATCCTGAACCCCTTAAACAGCCTGTGGACCGGCGGCAGGTCCATATTACCAAAGAATAGCCCCACCAGTTAGTCCAGAAGTCCCTTTAGCTACCGAGTGTGTAACAAGCCTGGGAGTCTTAAGGGGTGTTCCACTGCTCCACAGCTCAATGCTGGGGGGCTTCATACCCCTCCAGCCCACACCTGGCATTTTTTAGGCAGCATGGTGCCAGTAGGTTCATGTTTATCTGCTTCAGAGAGTCCTCCCTCCTATTCTACTGGCGACACTTCTCTAGAGTGAGTAGACAAGAAAGGGTGTCCACAAACTTTTGGACACACACAGAGCTATCATATCTACTGTTTATATTGATCTTTGAAATGAATTGCTAGCATTTTAGCACAAGCCTTTGCTCTAAACGTCAGAAGAATGGGGATGCATGAAATGAACCTACATTCAGTCAGGTGTCAGGTGTGTCCAGGTATGGCAGGGGCATCTAAATCACACACAAACACACACACACACATGCACACACAAACACACACACACACACACACACACACACACACACATTCACATTGCAGATGGCTGTCGAGCTAATAAATATCACGCTCCTCACGACGTTCACAAGCAAACAGCTCACAGCACATGTTGATGCTTAAGGGTTGGACCTGTGTTCTCCGGCCATCTCTGGTGTTCTCCGGCGTTTTCCGGTGTTCTCCGGCCTTCTCCGGCCTTCTCCTGTGTTCTCCGGCCATCTCTGGTGTTCTCCGGCGTTTTCCGGTGTTCTCCGGCCTTCTCCGGCCTTCTCCTGTGTTCTCCGGCCATCTCTGGTGTTCTCCGGCATTTTCCGGTGTTCTCCGGCCTTCTCTGGTGTTCTCCGGCGTTTTCCGGTGTTCTCCGGCCTTCTCCGGTGTTCTCCGGCCTTCTCTGGTGTTCTCCGGCGTTTTCCGGTGTTCTCCGGCCTTCTCCGGTGTTCTCCGGCCTTCTCTGGTGTTCTCCGGCGTTTTCTGGTGTTTTCCGGCCTTCTCTGGCCTTCTTCAGTGTTCTCCGGCTTTTTCCGGTGTTCTCCGGCCTTCTCCGGCTTTCTTCTGTGTTCTCGGGCCTTCTCCAGCCTTCTCTGGTGTTCTCCGGCCTTCACTGGCCATCTCTGGTGTTCTCCGGCCTTCTCCTGTGTTCTCCGGCCTTCTCCGGCTTTCTTCTGTGTTCTCTGGCCTTCTCCGGCCTTCTCCGGTGTTCTCCGGCCTTCTCCGGCCAACTCTGGTGTTCTCCGGCCTTCTCCTGTGTTCTCCTGTGTTCTCCTGTGTTCTCCGGCCTTCTCCGGCTTTCTTCTGTGTTCTCCGGCCTTCTCCTGTGTTCTCCGGTGTTCTCCGGCCTTCTCCAGCGTTTTCCGGTGTTCTCTGGCCTTCTCCAGTGTTCTCCGGTGTTCTCCGGCCTTCTCCGGCCTTCTCCGCTGTTCTCTGCCGTTCTTCACCTTCACTTATGAAGAAAACTAACGGGATATTGTGTGTGTTGAGTCGAGAGGAATATTAATGGAGAGCATAAAGGCAGGGAAAATGTCCATTTGATGTCGACACACATAATTATTTTATCTCCTCCTGCAAGCGTGCCGCCCTGATGGTGGCATTTTAAAAATCAAGCAAACCAAAGCTAAAAAGGAAAATTTAAATCACCTGAGAAGGATCACATCTCGAACATTTAAATTAGCTGGAGGAAGATAGTACTTCTCAGTGATTAACCTTTTCCAGCACTCATTTAACCCCTTAAGAACCCAGGCTTATTACTCCCTAAGGCTTAATATGCGTAGACTTACCTGGAATTCAGAGCAAACGGCCTGGGTTGGACGTCTTAGGAGTGAGGAGTGGAAGCCGAGACCTGTCCTCGGGGTGTTTGGAGAGCTGGAAGGTTTGCCTTTGGTCAAATAAGCTGTAATTCTGACGAAGAAGAAGAAGAAAAGGAAATCTAAGTCACTAAAGTTTAAAGTTGGGTTTGATTTGCTTCACTTTCAGAAAGTTCCTCAGTACACCCTGATCATCCAGGCCACTGACATGGAGGGGAACCCGATGTACGGCCTTTCGAACACAGCCACAGCTGTCATCAGGGTGACGGACGTCAACGACAACCCTCCCGAGTTCACCGCAGATACCGTAAGTCTTGCGACGTCATCTGTGTGATTTGAATTTGATGAAAAGTAATTGTCGTTACGTTGTTTTATTTTGCCAGTTGTAAAATATCCAGTAGGTAATTACACTGAATTTGTCAACAGTGTAATTACAATGTAATTCAATTTAAAAAATATGTTGCTTATTACACTACTTTGTACTTACATCGTTGGCTAATCCAATACTTAACTATGTTGAATTAGCCAGCAGTGTAATACAGTGTAATTGAATATGCAAACATGTATTTCAGTATGTAATTCATTAAAAAAGTATGTTACTTTAATTATGTTGTAATTACAGTATCTACATTGAATTAAGTACAAGTGTCTGCATTAAATCAGCCAATTACAATTTAATTAAATATGAAAGTAAGTTTTACTTATCAAATTACATTGTACTTTCATCATAGACTACTCTGAATTGACCAAAATTATAATTACAGTGTAAGTAAATATGAAAGTATTATTTAATCATTTATATGGTGTTCATACTTTTGGCCAATCTAATAAGTAACTACACCAATTTAGCATTGCAGTGTAATTTCTATGTATTTGATTGTGAAAGTATGTTACTGACTAAATTAATTGTAATTACATTGTTAACATATCTAATTGTTAATACTTTAAATTAGCCAATAATTTAATTAGAATGTAATTACATATGAAAGTATGTTACTTATCAAATCCAGTAAATAACTACATTTAATTAGTCAACAGTACAATATAAAGTATCTATTGAAATATAATATGAAAATATAATATGAAAGTATCTTATAAAATTACATTGCACATACATTTGTGGCTAATCCAGTATATGGCTATATTAAATTAGCGAGCTGTGTACTTGCAATGTAATTACATATGAAAGTATGTTACTTATTAAATTAAGTTGCAGTTACATTGTTAACTAATCTAATTATTAATACTTTAAATTACCCAATAATTTAGTTAGAATGTAATTACATATTAAATTAATTAATAAATTAGGTTACTTATCAAATTACATTGATTACACCACTGACTATTTTAATATGTGGCTACACCAAATTAACCAATGAACAGTTACAGTGTAATTACATATGACAGTATAATTTAATAAATTACATTGTGCTCACACTGTTGACTAATCTAATAAGTAACTACACTAAATATTTACCAGCAAAATAATTACAGTGTAATTAAATATGAAAGTATTTTACTTTAATTTTACATTTAACAATAAGTTACATTGTTAACTTATTAATTCTTCGTATTAGTCAGCAATTTAATAATTATTGGCAAATTCAGTGTAATTAAATATGAAATTATGTTACTTATCAAATTACATTGATTACACTGCTGGCTAGTCCAATAAGTATCTTTAATTTTAATTAGTCAAGAGTATAATGACAGTGTAATTAAATATGAAAGTATCTTATTCAATTACATTGCACTTACATTTGTGGCTAATCCAGTACATAACTATATTAAATTAGAGAGCTGTGTACTTGCAATGTAATTAAATATGAAATCATATCAAATTACTTATCAAATGACATGAATTACACTGCTGGCTAATCCAATAAGTAACTACACTAATTAACCAACAATGTAATTACAATGTAATTAAATATTTTATCATATAAAAAGTGTTTACTTATTATTTTTGGCATCTCAAGGGTTCAACCGCTATGTGTTAAACTATGCTGGAACTTGGAAACTCGAGTCTGGCGGTGACTTCATCCAGATGTTGTTGCCCTGCAGACTGCTGTAAAGCTGTAAATGTAATGTAAAGCAAAGCATCAGTAACAGCTGGAGAGCATTTCACTGAGCGGCTTCTGAGCAGTACACAGCAGGTCACTCAGGTCTGTCTGCCCCATATGGTGTAATGTAGTAATATGGTAATGTAGGTTGAGTAGGCAGACAGTGCAAGCATGGAACGGGTGACCGACTTACTGTATTGAGAATGGCCTGCTATTCACTTACCCACTCTCTCCCAGTCCTCCCTCCCACTCCTGCTTTTTCTCCACCCTGACAGGTAAGATATTAGCAAGCCATTCCGCCCAATATCTAGTTAGTCTGTGATTTCTGTCACTTGTCATAGGAAACGACTCGGCGAAAGCACAACGGTGTTTAATGGAATTGGAAAAGTGTGTTTGAAGGACATTTCTCATTATTCCTCTAAAGCTTTCACGACAGCCGAGCATATTTGAAGAAAAATCTAGTCACGCTCGACAGCCTGCTCTTTAGATATTAATGAGGACTTCAAAAACACTACCTCTGAGTTTTGTTTAACCACGGGAGATATAACGGACCGCTCGCTGCCCCTCCTAACAGCCCCTCGCTGAAATAAACTGCCAAGGCGACTTCGCTTCCATCAATCTCTCTCCCAGTGTAACACAAACCGTGTATTTCCCAAACGTGTCTGATTCGATTACCTCGGAGTGCCTCGCCTACGATAACGTGCCGAGGCAACATTTCACAATGATAACATCATCATGCTTAATTATGTAGATGATATTGTCATTGGTAGAGCGCACATGGGGTGGAGGAAAGTGTGTTATTATGGGCTGGGGGGTGGGGGGGATGTGGTGTAGGGTCTCAGCAATGCCAGGGTTCATCATCAGGATAAATGAGTCTGGCAGGAGTTGCACAGTTCCCAGTACACTGGCTGGTGGTGGGTGGCTGGTCTGTGGAACAGGGAGGTATGGAAGGCATGATGAGGAAAGTAATGCGGTGAATTTATACTTGATTATAATGTGTCAATATTTTCCATAAGAATGAAATACATCACGATAATTATGGCCAGAAGTAATTCAAGTCTAGAAATTCATGGTAAATATTGTCCATATCTCGATAATTCTGTAAAAATTTGGCAAGATTATGGATTTTCTTCATTTTTACCTCTATTTACCGAATTCATTAAGAGGTTACTTCTGATTCTATTTACAATATCACTGTAATTCACAGTCACAGTGCAATCCCCCCTCAAAATTAAAGGTTAACGTGCAAATAAACGGCAAATCCTGTCATTTATGTTGTAAATTTTGTGAATAGAGAGATACTAGAATCATGATTCTGCCAAAAAAAACAGCCTTTGACCAGTTTGACTGCAATGAAATCAATATTGGAATCACCAATGATGAAATTTTGATCAGAACGTCTCTAATCAATACTGAGATAAGGACAAAAGTATTGGGACACCTGCTCATTCGCTGTTCCTCCTAAAAATCAAGGCTATTAAAAAGTACTGATCCTGCTTTTGTTGGGGGAACTGTCTCTGGGGAAGAAGGGAAGAAGGCTTTCTAGTAGATTCCTGTGAGGATTGCTGTGAGGATTTGATTGCATTTAGTGAAAAAAGCATTTGGGAAAGATGACCACCATCCCACCTCACCCCCAACTCCCCATTTCATCTTAAATATCTGCTCCAAAAATGTGCCGATATTAAAATGAATGTTATCATGGTTGTCTTTCCCAAATCAGGGGCTCCAGAGTGGCCCTGCTGCCTAAGCGTTGGTTCTTTCAGAGGGCGTTCACTGGCTTGATCCCTGGTGATGCCACAGCCATCCATGGCCAGGAGTCCCAGAAAAATGAGCAGATTCGTAATTGAATGTTAATATAATCTGTAGTGTCATAATCTCATAATCTCACTCTCTGTGGGTGGGTAGGATGGCCTGCTAGCCATCTGGCTTGTGTAGCCAGTGTCAACAGAACTGGTAGATGGTGTGTGTTTGCAACAATGCAATGAGACTCATAGTAAACACATAGGCTGGTAGGTAGTCCTAGCTGAGGGAATTGAAAATGACTAAATTGTGGAGAAAATTTGGGAAAAACAAAAACATTCCTAAATCAATACCATTGAATCACCACCTTCAGAGCAACCACAATAAAAAAACACAGGTTTTCATGCGGCTATCTTATCGACCCAAGCTGAGTCTGCACAACATGGACCAAATGCCATAGTAAACCTGTCCTGTTTCACACTGCGAGTGTGTAAGAGCTCAGTGTGAATGTGTTCCTCACACAGTTCTACGGCGAGGTACCAGAGAACCGAGTGAATGTCATCGTGACCAACCTCACAGTGACCGACAAAGACCAGCCCAACACTCCGGCTTGGAACGCAGTGTACAAGATCACCGGCGGCGACCCAACCGGCCGCTTCTCCGTCCCCACTGACCCCACTTCTAATGAGGGCCTGGTGACCGTGGTCAAGGTGAGCAGGATTCCACTGGGAGCCACTTACACACACTTTTTCCTCTGCTCTGGGCTCCAGGCTTCTGTGACCATGATGCTTCGGACAGAAATCCTTGCGGTAGGCATGTTCAGGCAGGATTTCTGGACAGATTAATACAGACGTTTGTCCAGAAGTCTGTTGATCTTTTCCTCAAGGTGTTCTGTCTCCAGTGTCCCATTACATTTACACCTGTTGAATAGAACCAAGACCATGAGACAATGTTACAGGGAGGTGTTATGGAATCAGATTAGTCTTGAGGCACTTTCACAACCATGTTTTTCAGTGTGGGCCAGTCTCACTTTTTCTTTAGTTGGTTTGGACAGTCAGGAAAACTCAGGTCTGCACCAGACAAATCAATCGGACCACAATATCAACCACAAACAACCACAGTAGGACTGAGAGTTTGGTTCATTTGTGGGTCCGTTTAGAGTTTGCGGTGGTTGGATGCCTTTACACATCGCTGCTGTCCAATGAAAAACATGGATCTTCATTTTTGTCAGTTTTAAGTTTTCTCCCTGTAGCTGCTTCTGTACACTGTGTAAGTAATTCTGGATGAATGGACCAATAGAAATGCTCTTACAATGCTCTTAATAACATTCAAAGTCATTGCCATTTTAGAGATACATGTTTTTCATTAGACGGCGATGATATACAAAATAAACCATGACTAAGTTCACTTTTCTAAAAAAACATAAAATTGTACTGTTATTGGCTGACATTAGTTATTGAATGACTTTTTCAGTGTAAAAGTTATAATAAAATATAAAATTAATATCTATATAAAATATGGAGAACTTTACCAAAAGGTATTAAAAAAAGATATAAAAATAATCATTTTTGGCAAGATCAACAGAGCTATAGAAATTGTAAAGTAATCCAAATCTAAAATCTAAAAACAATCTAAAATAATATCCAGCATATTGGATATTTAGAGAATGTTACCGTTCTAATAAATGTCATAGTTATAATAACAAAGTTATAATAAAATTGATCTATTATCCAGAATACTCGATTATACAAAAAGTTATTGTTAGTTTGTGTACAAAATGAGTAAATATGATATATAAATAACTGTTATGTCCAAAATAGAAAAGCAGAGCTGGTAAATATGAAGGGAAAGCTGTAGGAGATTTAGTAGAAGTTATAATAAAATGTAAAATTAATATAATTTCAATTTCATATCAATATCAGCATACTGAAAATTTTTGAAAACTTTACAAAATATTTATACATAATTTGAATTGAGTAATTTTAGCTAAAAGGGAAGCTGTAAAAGATTAAGAGTAAAGTTATAATAAATTTAACATCCAGAATACTGGATTATACATAAAGTTATTGTTAGTTTTTGTGTATAAAGTTAGAAAATATGATATAAAAATAATTGTTGTGTCCAGAATCAAAAACAGAGCTGTAGATTCGGAAAGGAAAGCTGTAGAAGAGTGAAGGTATAATAAAATATCAAATTTAGAGAGCTTTATTATAAGAAATATGTTATTGTTTACAGTATTAGAAAAAAAATATGACATCAGTTTACATTACCATTTTGTTAAATGTCTATAATGTTAAGCACATTTATCCTCATTTTCATTTGACTTTTGATTTATGATACTCCCCCAACAGCCCATTGACTTTGAGACCAGTCGATCGTTTGTGTTGACCGTGGTCGCTATGAACGAGGTTGCGTTGGAGCGAGGAATCAACCTGCCTCGCCAGTCCACAGCCACTGTCTCCATCCGGGTCATCGATGTCAACGAGAGCCCCTACTTTGACCCCAACCCCAAACTCATCAGACTGGATGAGGGAATGCCGGCAGAGTCTGTGCTGACCACCTACACGGCCCAGGACCCCGACCGCTTCATGCAGCAGAGCATCAGGTACAGCTGCTTTCAACCAGCACCAAGTTAACCTTATAGGCCTCGTAGCTCCTCGTTAAAAAATCAAGGAAGCAAACATGTCTTGGCCGATGATCTGCTGTTACAGTAAGAGGAAAATTGTGTAAATTTGACTATATGTGGCCCAGTTATAGGGCTGAAGTAAAGGTCCAGCTCAGTCCGGCCTCCACAAGGTCATGTAGAGTGAACCAGACGTTCAGTTTGGAGTACGCACTGTTTTATCTGACGTTATTCAGAAGCGTCCCTTTGAAATGTCCTTTGGTATACAGCTGGAGAAATCATCTCTCTCAGCTTGGATACGGTTGGATAAAGTGACAGCTTGAATCTTGTCCTTCTGCAAAAACAGCCCCAGCGAACATTCTCTCTTTCCTCAGATACTCCAAACTCTCGGACCCGGCCGACTGGCTGAGGATCGACCCGAAAAACGGACGCATCACAACTACGGCTGTTCTGGACCGCGAATCCCCATATGTTCAGAATAACATGTACAACGCCACCTTCCTCGCTACTGACAGCGGTGAGTTTGAGATGGTACAACTGCTCATACCAATTAAATTTGTTCGGTCTCGGGCGCTTCTGTTGCAGCTCTCTGTGTTGTGGTAACCACATTGTGTTATGTTCAATCACACGTCATTTAGGGTGTAAGAAAACCTCTTGAAAGTTTCGTGGTCAGTTTAGGAAATGTTTACCAAGTGTACGTTTCATTCTCACACTCAAATACTCATATACTCATTTTATACTAATAACTGAACGATTTATAATGGATACTAAATAATTCGTAGTGCATTACATTTTCAGCATTTAGCTGATGCTCTGCTCCAGAGCAAATTACAGGGTTACACATATTACAAAGCATTACATCAAGGCAGTGTTAGGAGTTCTGCCCAAGGAATCTTTTTAGCATAGCACAGCATAGTCATCCACACCAGTCTCCTACATGGCATGGTAGCTTATTGACAGATCATTCGTGCTATCAATTCCTAATAAATACTGAATAATTTACTGAAATACTCAAATACTGAACAATTTACCATGAATAATTTGGATACTGAATTTCTAAATTACTGAATTACTGAATTACTAAAGTGGATACTGAATACTTAATAGTAGGTACTAAATAATCCATTAAATTTATGGAATAATTCATAGAGGACACTTAATAATTTATTGTAGTTACTGACAAATTCATATCCAGAATACTGGATTATACAATGTATATTTATTATGAGAAATATATGTTATTGTTTACAGTATTAAAAAAAGATATGGCTTATAAAGCGTTTAACATTACCATTTTGTTAAACGTCTGTAATGTTGAGCACATTTACCCTCATTTAGGACCATCATATATTGACCATCATATATTGACCATTACATATTGACCATCACATATTGGGTCATTGATGTCAACGAGAGCCCCTACTCTGACCACAACCCCAAACTCATCACGCATTGGATACTGAATAATTTATAATAGATACTGAATAATTCATAGTAAATACTGAATAATTAATAGTGGGTACTGAAGAATCCATAGTATTTAAGGAACAATTCATAGTGGACACTTAATAATTTATAGTAGTTACTGAACAATTCATAGAGGATAGTGACTCATTCATAGTGGATACTGAATCATTCGTAGTAAAAACGGAATAATTCACAATGAATAATCAACAATAGTAAAGGAATAATATATCTTTACATTACATCTTAAAAATAAGTCTAGGGTTCAAATGGTGAAGTACCTTTTTAGTCATTATACACTCGTTCGGTACAACAAGGCCCTCCTCTTAGAAAGCCAGAGTCAGACCACAGGGTCAGCCATGCTACATTGAGTGCCTTACTCAAGGGCCTAACAGTGGCAGCTTAACAGGCATGGGTATTGAACCTACAACCCTGTGATCAATAAATCAGCACTCCAAGCACTAAGCCACCACTGCCCAAGGGCAGCTTTTCAGACGGTGTAAATAAGCAAGAACCAAAGTTTTTTCTGAGTTACAGTAAATTTCTTTGCTGCAAGGTTTTCTCACGACAGTGACAATATGATGTTTACCTTCCCTTTAGATGCCTCAGCACACGGCAGAGGATAGTGTTTTAACGCTTTTGCCTTCTGTACAGCTGGCCTTGCACTTTTAAAAGTGGCATTATATCCACTTTTAACTCTTACTCAAGTGTAAGTCTTGTATATTTCCTGCTGCGGGGGCGGCAGCTTCCACACGCTGGGTGATTTTCGAGAAGCTTAAAGCTGTGTGTCAGAGCACACCTGCCTGAGGTGTGTGTTTGCATTCAGGAAGAATGTTTAGCGCTGCTGAAATCCTGATGAAAAATAAGGGCCATGTTTTAGAGCTGCTATGCATGCTTCCCAAAACAGATGAAAACAGACAGCCTGACACTCCTGACAGCCACCTTATCAGGCTTCTCACAGTGGAAAGTGTGGGTGTGTGTCTACATTTAGCATCACCATAGCCCAGGTGATAGCACTGGCAGAAGCCCTGTGGATTGGTTCACTTTTTAATTAAGTCTAAAAAGGGATGTTAAGAGCTGGAACAGATTTCCAAACCCACTGTTTTATTATAACAGGCCGCAAACAGCCGAGCGCAACACGGAATTAACCACTCTGTTGTCGGTTTAACTGGATTTGGCGCTGGAACAGGAATATTAGCTCTGCTTGATTTTGCCTTTATAAAGTAAACATTTGTCGCTGATCGTCTCGAGATGAGTGATGGGTTTCTGCAATTATCAATAATTATATTATAATAAGTGCCTTTACATTTATGTACAGTACAGTGCAACTTGTGTTCCAGCTTACAGCACAGGGTAAGCCATGCTGCAGAGCCCCTAGAACAGAAAGGGTCAAGCCCCTTGCTTACCAGGCCTAAAATAAAACATGGAAACCCTTTAAACATCTCTAATGGTTCCTTTGGTCGTTATGATTCTATATAGAACCAATGCCTTTACTGATTACCAAGTAATAAACAAGCACTTTCTATTTATTTATTTAGTTAATTATTAATATATATATATGTATTTATAATGATGAAATGGTGTGAAGTGCCTTGCTCAACGGCTGACCAGTGGAAGCCTAGCAAATCTAAGACTGCTAAAACTGTTCAGCAGCAATTAAAGAGACTATCTCTATTATTTATTTATTTATTTATTTATGTTTATTTCTGATGACGAAATGGTCTGAAGTTCATTGCTCAAGGGCTGACCAGTGGCAGCCTAGCAAGTCTAAGACGGTAAGGCCTCTAGCCGCTGTTAGATGGATTCACAAACACTGAAAATAAGGCTTTCTGACAATGGAAAATGTTGGAGAACACCAAGGAGAAAAGACCCGTGCAGCAGACCACACATCCTACCAGCATCCAGCGCTGTACTGGTTAGCTCGGCTAGCTCATTAGCTCCAGACAGCCTCTGTTAACTGTAACTCATCCCACATGAAAACCCTCCGATTCCCCCTCTGCTATGTTTGAATACTAAAGCACTTTTTAAATGGGTTCCTCTGCGTGCTGCTAAATAGTTCTGCCAGGAAATGTTCTTTTCCTCTTAACAGCAGAGCAATCACTTAAGAAATAAGCCCGCAGCCACACATTAATCTGCCTGCAGTTAACCCCTTGAACCCCAGCCTTGTTTTTGAGTTGTGAGTTGAGCACTGCTATTCAGTACGTACTGATTTTCAATATTCATAAAGAAGAAATTATTCAGTATCTACTAATTATTCAAAACATATTTATTCAGTATTTATAATTATGCAATATTTAGTATCCACATATTATTTAGTAAGTAGTAACTATTCAGTACTTACTTTTAGTAGTTTGTATCTCATTATTCAGTAAGAAGTAATTATTCAGTATCTACTAATTATTCAGTATTTATAATTAAAAGTAGTAATTAATCTAGTACCTACTAACTATTTAGTACCTATTAATTAACCAGCATCTAATTATTTAGTGAGTCAGAATGAGTAATTCAGTAAGTATTTAAGTAGTAATTCCATACCTACTAATTATTTACCATCTACTAATTACTCAGTATATCTACTAATTATTTTTTAATTAGGAATTATTCTGAACCTATTAATTTACCTACAGTTACCTACAATTTAGTACCTACTAAATACTCAGAACCTAATTATTATTTAATAAATGTTGATTATTTAGTATCTACCAATTATTCTGTAAGTGGATAATTCAGGATCTACTTGTTTAGGACCTACTCATTAATCAGAACCTACTAATTATTCAATAAATATTTAGTACGCACTTCTTACTCAGTATCCACTTGATATTCAATAAATACAAAGAAATGTACTAAGTATCTACTAATTGTTTTGTACTTAAAATTGAACTATTCAGTACTAATTTTTCAGAATCTACTAATATTTAACTTGTCGTTTGAGGGATGTGTATAGGAATGCAGTATTGTGAATGCAGGTCCCTAAAAAGACGCCTCTGAAAGTGGCATTTAAGAAATGTAAGAAAATTCGGTATTTTAGCTCAAGGTCGTCTTTAGGCCGTATTCGCTTTAGGTTTGCACTAGCGCTGAATATTTTCCATGCAGATTTCAACACACACAGCCGCGTGAGTTGCTCTGGATGATGAACCAGCTGTCTGAAGTGTGTAGCCCAACTGGACACCCCAAGACAGTGCTTGGAGCCTATTTCCGTCCAGTCGCGATAAAAAAACCTTTCTCACTGAAGAGATTTGCGGTTAGCGATGGTGCTCGGCTGTTGGCCGAGACTCGCAGGTTTGAGTCAGGCCTGAATAGCGAAAGCCTCTTTGGACGTGTGTTCTCAGGCAGAGGCGGCTGTGTATGTGTGTGTGTGTATGTGTGTGTGTGTGTGTGTGTGTGTGTGTGTGTGTGTGTGTGCCAGCCAGCAGTCTTTAGTATTCAGCACCTATCACAGCCACTCGGGAAGATACACACTGTATGTTTACAGAGAGCGGCCTGACGATGCCCGGTCTAATGTGGGAAGTGGTGGATGATAGTGATGCAGTATGGCAGCTGCTGGCGGCTCCGCAGAGACGGGACGGCACTGATTTCAGAAGAGAGAGAGAAATGAGAGAGAAAGATAAATGAGAGAGAGAGAGAATGAGAGAGAGAGAGAAATGCGAGAGAGAGAATTGAGAGAGAGAGAGAAATGAGAGAGAGAGAGAATGAGAGAGGGAGAGAGAAATGAGAGAGAGAGAGAAATGAGAGAGAGAATTGAGATAGAGAAATGAGAGAAAGAGAGAAATGAGAGAGAGAGAATTGAGAGAGAGAAATGAGAGAGAGAGAGAAATGAGAGAGAGAGAAATGAGAGAGAGAGAATTGAGATAGAGAAATGAGAGAGAGAAATGAGAGAGAGAGAAATGATCGAGAGAGAGAAAATGAGAGAGAGAATGTGAGAGAGAGAAATGAGAGAGAGAGAGAAATGAGAGAGAGAGAATGAGAGAGAGAGAGAGAGAAATGAGAGAGAGAGAGAAACGAGAGAGAGAGAAATGAGAGAGAGAGAGAATGAATGAGAGAGAGAGTAATGAGAGAGAGAGAGAGAGTAATGAGAGAGAGAGAGAGAGAGAATGAATGAGTTTATGGAATTGTATTTGCTGATAAATGAAATCGTGACCATTAAGAAGGAGCATCAGCTCTCGTCTCAGAACTGCCTGGTTGAACAAGCTGCTCTGAATGCGCAGCTGTTGCCTTGTTGTATGTTTGGTGTATGTTTGGGGTGTTTTATAATAGAAATATAATAAATATAGGGCCCCGGGTGGTCCAGCAGACTAAGGCGCTGTCACTATGATCAGAGGGTCACTGGTTCGAATCCCGGTCATGCTGTAGCCATCGACAGCCGAGGCTCAGAGAGAGCACAGTTGGCCTTGCTCTCTCCAGGGTGGGTAGATGGTGCTCTCCCCCCCACATCGCTTCGTTGTGGTGCTGGCCATCACTGGCGTCTGCATGCTGTTGCGTTGGAGCTGGGTATGCGGCGCTTCCCTCCAGGCACGTTGGTTGGTTGCCCGGCAATGTTGCTTCAGCAGCAGTTCAAAAAATTAATGGCTTGACTGCAGAAGGGGCGCATACTAGTCCACCCTCATTGGTGGTGGAGGCATCTCGTGCAGTGGGTGGGGGTTGCGTAAGGGTTGGGTAATTGGCGGTCCAAATTGGGGAGAAATTGTAACAAAAAATAAAATAAATAAATTAATTAAATATAAATACATTTATAATAATTATTTATACATATAAATAAATCAAAATAATATAGAGAAAATTTACTAGTAACTTTACTTTAGTAACTTTAGGCCTTTGTTTATTTAGCTATTTCAAAAACTCTCCTAATAGAAGCCCAGTATCCGCCCCCCACCGTTTTTTTTTTCCTAATCAGTGCTTGGAGAGAGAGAGAGAAATGAGAGAGAGAGAATGAGAGAGAGAGAAATGAGAGAGAGAGAGAGAGAGAGAGAGAGAGAGAGAGAGAGAGAGAAATGAGGGCATTAGGTTTTATCAGGTGTGCTGATAAGTACACATCGACTGAATCCTGGCTTTCAAAAGGACCATGATTACATCAAGTCATCCTAGGTTTACGCCCCTGTGGCCTGTGGTAATGTGTGTGTTAATGTGTGTGTTAATTTGTGTGTGTGTTACTGCAGGCATTCCTCCGGCCAGTGGAACAGGTACTCTGCAGATCCTGCTGCGGGACATCAATGACAACGCCCCAGTCGTGTTCCCTGAGGAGGTCGAGATGTGTGAGAAACCAGACCCCAATGGCATCAACATCACCGCCCTGGATGGAGACCTGAATCCCAATGCTGGACCCTTCGCCTTTGAACTACCCAGTCGCCCCCCTGATGTCAGGAGAAACTGGACCCTCACACGCCTCAATGGTCAGAGGACATACACACATACACTCACACATACACTCACTCAGTTATTAACCCTGCAGCAACATGGGTGGGGAAGGATGGATGGACGGATGGATGGATGGTTTTATTGATGGATAGATGAATTAATTATTGGACTGTTGGATCCATCCATCCATCAGTTCATTCAACAGTCTATCAATTTTTTGACCTATCTGTCAATAAAACCACCCTCCCATCCATCACTCCATCCATCAATTCATCCAACAGTCCACCCATCCATCCATTTATTCATAGATACATACATACATCCATGAAGCCATATGAATGGATGGATTAATGTACTGTTGGATGAATTGATGGATGAATTGATGCAGGGATGGTTAGATCATCCATACATCCATCAATTCATCCAACAGTCCATGAATCCATCCATACATCCATCAATTCATCCAACAGTCCATGAATCCATACATACATCCATCAATTCATCCAACAGTCCATCAATTCATCCATCAATTCATCCAACAGTCCATCAATTCATCCATCAATTCATCCAACAATCCATCAATCTATCCGCCCAGCCTTCAATCCATCCAACAATCCATCAATTCATCCATACATCCATCAATTCATCCAACAGTCCATCAATTCATCCATACATCCATAAATTCATCCAACAGTCCATCAATCCATCCATCAATTCATCCAACAATCCATCAATCCATCCATCAATTCATCCAACAGTCCATCAATTCATCCATCAATTCATCCAACAGTCCATCAATTCATCCATCAATTCATCCAACAATCCATCAATTCATCCATCAATTCATCCAACAATCCATCAATCCATCCGCCCATCTTTCAATTCATCCACCAGTCCATCTATCCATCCATCCATGTGCCTTTATGGAAGTATGTATGGATGTATGTATGAATAAATGGATGAATGGATGGACTGTTGGATAATTTGATGGTTGGGTGGATGGATGGATAGATGTACTGTTAGATGAATTGATGGGTGTATTGATGGATTAATGTACTGTTGGATGAATTGATGGGTGTATTGATGCAGGGATGGTTAGATCATCCACCCATCCACCAATTCATCTAACAATCCATCAATCCATCCATCCATCCATATGGCTTCATGTATGTATGTATGTATGTATGTATGTATGTATGAATGAATGGATGGATGGACTGTTGGATAATTTGATGGTTGGGTTGTTGGATGTAGGTATGAATGGATGGTGCTAAAATGGTTCTTTGAGTGATTCTAAGGAAGAACCACAATTGGAAGGTTTCATTAAGAACCATGCTTGTAAAAAAGTTGACGGAGGAACCTTCACTTCTCTAAATAACCTTCACTTGAAACAGATGTTCTTCTATGGCTTCACCTAAAGAACCGTAATTTATGCACCATCATTTATGCCTGATGTCTGATAGCATTATTGATTAATAAGACAGTAAAAGCAGTCCAGACATGTGTCATGCTTTAGAGCTCCGCGTTGGAGCGCAGAGGAGCAGGAATGTGCAGGAATACATGTATAATAGGATCAGTGGCTGAAGGATTAGAGGAGAAGCTGTTTTATCCCTAAGCTGCATTATTGAGAGATATTCTGCGGATTAATAAGCTGCAAATCTAAATCCTGACTGCGCTCGAGCTAAGCTCCACTGTAGAAGAGCCTCAGGTGAAAATCTATCGGAGGGGGTGGAAACATCAGGGGTCGATAATATTAATGACCGTAAAATCACGGCCTGTGTTTTTAAAGGCAGCAGAGCCTGAGAGAAAGTTGAAATAAGTGTTACTGTAATATCAGAGTGTATGTTTGGGCATATGTGTGGGTCTGTGCCCGAGTGATTGTGTGTGTCTGTTGGATTGTACTGCACAAACATTTGTAATGAAGGAAGAAAGGGTGCTTTTGTGCACTTTGAACAGCTTCCACATTCATATTTGTCCAGTCTGTTTTCATCCATGGCTGGAAGCGTCTGTCTCGGGGCCTTTCTCTCCACTCTGGCCATCTGTCCTCCTCAGACTGGGACCAGCTTCACAAACAGCAGCAAAGCCTTCATGAGTTGCTTTTTGGAAAACCAGGCCCTTTTCCCCCCCCTCTCCCTTTGAATTTGCAGCCCTCAGCTCACACTAATTAACATCTTTTCTTAGACGTGGAATATCACAAATTACTCACAGTTTCAGTCAAGCGATGGAGCACACCTGATAAGATGTGCGGATACAGATATTTGGATCTGGAGGATGCTGGTGGATAATTTCTTAAATTATAACGTTATGATGTGTGAATGTTTTACTTTTCAAAATTAAAATGGGTCCAGAAATGTGTAAAAGACTGAGGTCGTATTTGATTGGCAGCTTATATGCAAATCAGATGCACTGTAGTGAGGGTGACTACTAATTATGAGACGTGATGACGTTTACATTTATAGAATTTAGCTGACACTATCATCCTTATTAGGGCGCTTGTGTTATAGAGGTGGATAGATGTGCGTAGAGGAGCATAGGCGTCCAGACCGGGAATCGAACCCCACTCTCCCATATGGTGTGGTAGCTTGAGTGTAGCGGTGTTATCCATAGCAGTGTGCAGCAGCAGCAGCTCTAGAAACTCTCTAGAAAGAACTTGAGTTTGAGATTTCCTGATTTTCTAACAAGCTATGTGTAGGGTCAGGACCATGTTTAAGTTTAGGATCAGAGTTAGGGTTAGGTTTAGGTCTTGGGTTGAGGTTAAGGTATAGGACCTAAGTTACAGTCATTATCAAGGTAGGGGTTGGGTTTAAATGTTGGGTTGAGGTTAAAGCTAGGTTTAAGACCAGGGTATGGTATTGGGTTGAGGCTGTGGTAAGGGTTAGGTTTAGGACTAGGTTTGGGTTTAGGACTAGAGTTAGGGTTAGGTTTAGGTCTTGGGTTGAGGTTAAGGTTAGAGTTAGGTTTAGGACCCAAGTTACAAGTATTATCATGGTAGAGGTTGGGTTTAAATGCTGGGTTAAGGTTAAAGCTAGGTTTAAGACCAGGGTATGGTATCGGGTTGAGACTATGGTAAGGGTTTGATTTAGGACCAGGTTTGGGTTTAGGACTAGAGTTAGGGTTAGGTTTAGGTCTTGGGTTGAGGTTAAAGCTAGGTTTAGGACCAGGGAATGTTATGGGGGTTGAGGCTATGGTTAGGTTTAGGTTTAGGACCAGGTGTGGGTTTAGGACTAGGGTAAGAGTTAGGTTTCAGGTTGAGGTTGTGGATAGGGTTTGGGTTACAACCAGGGTAAGGGTTAGGTATCGGGTTGAGGTCATGGTTAGGTTGAGGTTTAGGACTAGGTTCATACTTATGACCACAGTAAGGGTTAGGTATTGATTTTAGGTTGAGGTTAAGGTGAGGTTATGGTGAGGACCAGGTTTGTGTTTAGGTCCAGCATTAGGGTTCGTTTTAGGTTTTGGATTAGGGTTAGGATCATGGATCTGGGAATGCATTACACCACTAGATGGTAGAACATTGCTGTGAGCATTTGATAACATTCAGCCACGAGAACATTAATGAAGTTTGGGGCTGATGTTCTGGGGTACTGGGGAGCTTCACACCCTCCATATAATGCTTGACTTTGATCATTTATTTAATCTGCATTTGTGCACCTGTGTCAATAATGAGTACATCAGTTAAATTGACTTATTACAAGAAATGTCTGAATACTTTTGGACCTATAGTTTAAAAATGTGCAGGACAACCAGAATTGGGCCAAACTGTATCAAGATGTTCCTGATGTTCAAAAAAGGACCCCAACAAATAAACTACAACCCCCACAATCCTCTTTTGCAGGTGATCACGCTCAGCTCAGTCTAAGGATCGGTTTTCTGGAGAGGGGCATCTACACCATCCCCATCGTCATCACAGATTCAGGCAATCTGCCTATGTCCAACATGTCCTACCTGAAGCTGAAGGTGTGCCACTGCGACCAGAACGGAGACTGCACTGAGCATGACCGTGCCATGGCCGCCGGATTGGGCACGGGCGCCATCATCGCCATCCTTCTCTGCATCATCATCCTCCTCAGTGAGTGGATAAAGCACATAAAGAGATTAAGTGCAGATAGGCCTGATCAGCCGGGGACAGTATATGAAAACAGGCCAGAGATTATGTTCATATTTATTTATTTCATTATTTATTTCACTGGGTTATTTTTCAGTGCGGAGATACGGGTTGTTCACATGGGCTTTCTGTAGGTCAGCAGTAGGGCCTGACCGATATGAATAGTGGCTCATCAATACTGATGAAGGGGATTAAGGGTAGCAAGGCTGTATCACCTGTATGTGTCTCAGGTGTATCCTGAATCCACCAAAATGATCAAAACGAGGCATCTGGGCGCAGCCTATCAGAGTAAAGGGTGCGGGGAGGGGGAGGGGTTTATAATATTCACTCACACATCAAATTACTTTTTACAGATTTACAAATTCTCAGGTCGGTGATCCCTGAGGCCCTTTTTTAGCGATCTTAGATGAGCCGTCAACCGTACGCCTAGATAGCAATATGCCGGAAATTGCCCTGAACACACCTCATTTCGGGACCACCACGCCCGTCGGCGTAGATATATTTAAACGACGCTGGCGGAAGGCGTGAACATAGACTGTTGGCGGGGTGTAAGATAGCTTTGAGCATCGCGACGCGTCTTGCGCAGGGTGTAAGATAGGCCCTCTAGGGTTTATTGTGTTACCGGATAACTTGTCAGGCAGCATTCATGAGACTGCGTGACACTTTCTGAGGACTTATGGTTGCAAAGGCAGGAGAAATGACAGAAGCTACCTCTGGGATTCGTGTCAGTTGTTATGAAAGGCTTGTGTAGATGTTATGTGTAATCTTATGAATGCAGCTATTCAGTAAAGTACTTTAATTTTTTTTAATTAACTGATCTGTGTAGTGTATAATTAGGGCTCTGTGAAAGTGTTCATCAAATGTTTTCATTAAATTAAATCTTGAACAAAATGTATAATATCTAAAATATGTGTAAAATATGCTCATTAATGTTTTTGCTGTTCTGAAATTCAAGACGCCACTGCATTATTATACCACATACATCATCAAATCCCCTTTAAAATGTTATGTAAATGTAGACTGTTACACCCCATGTATATAGTGATATTAACCCTTGATATTGACCCTGTAGCCTAATCTAGTAACTACATTATTGTCATAATTAACATCTTTTAAGTTTAATAGGCCCTAAAACAGGGCCCTGTGGGACTGTGGGATATGCTAAACTAAACAGTTACCAAATAATTCACAGTAGTTTCTGCATTAGGATTACTAACAGGGAAAATGAGCCTAGGCTTCACAAGGTGACGGCACTAAGAAAAGCATTAGTGGCGAATGTAGTTTTACATGATCAAGAATGAAACAGAATAACTCACTGATTTACTGGTTTACTGACTGATATGTAATCTATTACTTACCGTATGTAAAAACACTGCCAGTGATCAAACTTGGACACCTAGGTGGAACTTATCGTAAATCGAGGGTGCTGAAGGGGGCAGGGCCAGTACTGTGGACTGACCTATGCTTTAATAACTGGGCTCATTTTTTTTTTTTTTTTTTTTGAAGGTGCTTATAAATTCTAGAGGTTGAGAAAAATATTATCGAGCAAGTTTTGCATTAAAAAGGTTCACAGTGTAGTATAGAATTACAGCTCTGTACAATCAAGACCTTTTTACCCCTTTAAGCCCCTCCTCCACTCCTTTATCCTAACTTGCATCACTTTTATAGGCCCTAAAATAGAACCCTGTGGCACGCCACAAAATCTCTCTGGCTCACTGAACATACAGCTACCAAATAACTCACAACAGTTGCGTCTTCTTTAGAGTCATTAACCTAATTATTAATCTGGGGGTTAAGGGGTTAATCCATGAAATATTGAACACTGAATCGATACTTCAGACCTCAGATTCAGATCAAATGTTTTTTAAAATATAATATAAAATAATTATATAAGCACTGTACACACTTCTTCACCCTGAACACGTTCCTGCATGACCTTCTTCTATATGTTGACAAAACATAGCAAAAAAAAAGTGGTAATG